>NW_026999348.1:306483-560630 GCF_037126465.1 Ornithodoros turicata | reverse complement strand
GTTGTCAACTTGTTTGAGAAATTCATCCAGCATTAAGTTGAAGAGGACAGGGGAGAGAGGAGCCCCCTGTCTGACTCCGGTGGTAGGATGTACGACTTTTTCCCTTCCTTGGAAAGTCAGTAAGGTGGAAACATCAGTATAAAGGTCACTGAGATAACTGATGAATTCTTCATCCAGACCGGCCGTCCTGGCGCCATGAATGATTGCAGTAGTTGACACCTTATCAAATGCCTTGGAAATGTCTACTGTTGCCAGATAGAGAGACTTGCATCTTCGTCTGGCCTCCGCAAGGGCCGTGCTCAACAGCAGGACATTTTCACCGCAGCCGTCAACGGGCAAAAACGCTCGCTGACGATAACTGAAGTCGGCGAAGGAAAGAATTCTTTTGGCCAATATCCGGTGGAATAACCTTAACAATACCGAGGTCACAGTGATTGGTCTGTAATCGCTTGCATTCAATGCGTCGGGCTTCTTCCTGATGAAAATAGTTCGGGCGTTTCGCAGGGTAGCAGGCACCCGTTTCAGGATGAGTAGGAGGTTTAAAACGACACGTAGAACAGTAGAGGGCACTTTCCTAAGGTTCCTTGAAGAGAAGTTGTCGGGTCCTGCCGAAGAGTATATCGGAGGCAGGCAGTTCTTGATGTCTTGTGCCGTAATAATATACATGGGATTTACGTTGGACTGCGTCCTCTGTGGTGTTTGGTTGGATCCCAGAAGTAGTACCTGAAGTCATCACCTTCTCCCAGGTGTCGGAGGAAGTCCGCCGCATCAAGCACTGCAGGCGAACCGTAACCATCCAAGATGCGGCGGACACAGTCGCTCTGGGTGAGTTAAACTGGGCCTGGGTTTGTGCGTAGAGGGCCTTTTGCTTCTTTCTGTTACTGACGGGTCGGCCCGTTTGAGCTCGGTTCAAGCTTGGATTCCGCCGGGGGCGGTTGTGAGAAGGAGGCGGCTTATCCTTGACGAAGACATCACGTAGATAAGCATTTAGGGCTTCTGCGATGTCAACACCCTGTAGCGCCCGTCTGGCGATGTCGAACAATCGAGAGGCTTGGAAGGACTCGGGGGAGCTCTGTTCACCAGGTTCTGCAATTCTCTCATAATTGCAACGTGCCTGGAGGAAGGGCGCTGGGTGCGGGCCTGTGTAGGGGGTTCTCGGAGTAAAGAATTGGCACCCATGTCCGGCGTTGACTCAATCGGAGGGTCGCTATTCGTGGCTGCACTTCGAGTCTGATCGTTGCCACGGGCTCCACGCCGGATTTCCTCGACAAGTTCCCTATACAGGCGATCTTTTCTACGAGATTTTATCGCATCCAGCGTCCGCCCAGGAAAAAGTTTCTGCAGTTCTATGTTTATGAACCTGGGTGGGGGGGGGGGGTGATCACTGTCGGCTAAGACGACTTCGGCTGAAGCCAAACGGTATGTCTCCTCCGCACTCCACCTTGGTCTTGTTCTCTCAGTGCAAGCTCCCATGTTATGTTCGGTCGGGTGGGTCAACCTTCTGTGTTGGCCCAACCCGTTGTTGGTACGAAAGGCTCGACCACATATATCACATATATCAGGATATCACATATATCAGGTATGATGCTTGGTCGTCGTCTGTGTCATTTAGCTACTAAAAGCAGATTCTTGCTGCCGCCTCTCATTCGTTTTTGAATGGACTGTATTACAAAAACATGGTGAGCATGATACTTGGTCGTCCTTTGTGTCATTTAGCGACCGAAAGCAAATCCTTACTGCCGCCTCTCAGTCGTTTTTGAATGGATTGTATTACAAAAACATGGTGGGTATGATGCTTGGTCGTCGTCTGTGTCATTTAGCTACTAAAAGCAGATTCTTGCTGCCGCCTCTCACTCGTTTTTGAATGGACTGTATTACAAAAACATGGTGAGCATGATACTTGGTCGTCCTTTGTGTCATCTAGCGACCGAAAGCAAATCCTTACTGCCGCCTCTCAGTCGTTTTTGAATGGACTGTATTACAAAAACATGGTGAGCATGATACTTGGTCGTCCTTTGTGTCATTTAGCGACCGAAAGCAAATCCTTACTGCCGCCTCTCAGTCGTTTTTGAATGGATTGTATTACAAAAACATGGTGGGTATGATGCTTGGTCGTCGTCTGTGTCATTTAGCTACTAAAAGCAGATTCTTGCTGCCGCCTCTCATTTTTTGAATGGACTGTATTACAAAAACATGGTGAGCATGATACTTGGTCGTCCTTTGTGTCATTTAGCGACCGAAAGCAAATCCTTACTGCCGCCTCTCAGTCGTTTTTGAATGGATTGTATTAAAAAAAAACATGGTGGGTATGATGCTTGGTCGTCGTCTGTGTCATTTAGCTACTAAAAGCAGATTCTTGCTGCCGCCTCTCACTCGTTTTTGAATGGACTGTATTACAAAAACATGGTGAGCATGATACTTGGTCGTCCTTTGTGTCATTTAGCGACCGAAAGCAAATCCTTACTGCCGCCTCTCAGTCGTTTTTGAATGGATTGTATTACAAAAACATGGTGGGTATGATGCTTGGTCGTCGTCTGTGTCATTTAGCTACTAAAAGCAGATTCTTGCTGCCGCCTCTCACTCGTTTTTGAATGGACTGTATTACAAAAACATGGTGAGCATGATACTTGGTCGTCCTTTGTGTCATTTAGCGACCGAAAGCAAATCCTTACTGCCGCCTCTCAGTCGTTTTTTGAATGGATTGTATTAAAAAAAACATGGTGGGTATGATGCTTGGTCGTCGTCTGTGTCATTTAGCTACTAAAAGCAGATTCTTGCTGCCGCCTCTCACTCGTTTTTGAATGGACTGTATTACAAAAACATGGTGAGCATGATACTTGGTCGTCCTTTGTGTCATTTAGCGACCGAAAGCAAATCCTTACTGCCGCCTCTCAGTCGTTTTTGAATGGATTGTATTACAAAAACATGGTGGGTATGATGCTTGGTCGTCGTCTGTGTCATTTAGCTACTAAAAGCAGATTCTTGCTGCCGCCTCTCACTCGTTTTTGAATGGACTGTATTACAAAAAACATGGTGAGCATGATACTTGGTCGTCCTTTGTGTCATTTAGCGACCGAAAGCAGATTCTTACTGCCGCCTCTCACTCGTCTTTTAATGGACTGTATTACAAGATGATGGGTATGATACTTGGTCGTCCTTTGTGTCATTTACCTACCGAAAGCAGATTCTTGCTGCCGCCTCTTACTCGTTTTTGAGTGGATTGCATTATAAAAACATGGTGGGTATGATACCTTGTCGTCCTTCGTGTCATTTACCTACCGAAAGCAGATTCTTGCTGCCGCCTCTTACTCGTTTTTGAATGGATTGTATTACAAAAACATGGTGGGTACGATACTTGGTCGTCGTTAGCGTCATTTCTCTATCATCTTTCTTTATTATACCATGATACCATTATATCATGGTAGCACCCCAAAAGAAAAACAATAAATAAATAGGCACGCAAACACCTGACCATAACAAATAGCCCCAGGACCTAGGACCCAAAGGGGCGGCCCACGAGATAAAGCCTAACCAATACATCTAGCCCACTTGTTACCCCGACCTCCAAGGGAAGGTCAAACTTTTTGTGACCTTCATCAATGACTACACGCGGTTTTATTGGTATACCCAATGAAGAAAAAAGCTGAAGTACTAGAAAAGTTTATTCTGTACAAGCGCATGGCAGAGAACTTCCATGGGTCAACCATTAAGACACTTCGTAGTATGGTGGCGAGTATGTCGGGAAGGATTTCGTCCTGTACCTGCAAAAGTACGGCATACGAGAGCTAACGGTACTCCGCAGCAGAACGGAGTAGCCGAGAGAATGAGGAGGACTTGACAGGTTATGAGGAGGTGTTTACCTGATAGAGCCTGGACTCACCAACGACGCTTGGGCACCTGCTACATAGGAAACAAATGTCCCTCCAGTTCAGTTGGCGGACAAGTGCCGGAAGCGCTATGGACCGGGAGAGAAGATACCATCGATCATATGAGGGTATATGGCCGTAATGCCTGGGCCGCTCGGACGCAACATCGAGAGACGAAGCTGGAGCCTAAGGCTGTGGAGTGCGTTTTCGTCGGGTACCCAGAGGGTATAAAAGGTTATAAGCTCTAGGACAAGGGAAAACGACAGTTTCTTCATCAGTCGAGACGTAGTTTTTGACGAGAACAGCTTTCCGTGCTGAAACGCTGACCCAGTCGACAAGCTGGAAACTTCGCACGGGTTCCGGGCGAGCGTGGCCAAGGTATCGCACTGAGCTTTGGCGACCTGGTCAAAGACAACCAAACGGCGTCACAACCGGAGGACACGCCAAAATGGGGCGACATGGATCCCTCGGATGACTACCCCGAAACAGTAAGTCCCGGACGTGAACAGACATTGCAAGATGCCACACCCATACTCATACGTTCCGAGACGTTAGCCTCCAAGCCAAAGCCGAATTACTCGTGTTGTGTCGTTAAAAGGAGAAGTTTTCTTCCCGACCCCCAAGACTGTAGAAGTGGCGCTCTCAGCGCCAGACGGACACAAATGGAGAGAGGATATACAGGAGGAGCTGACAAACTTGAAGACCAATGGCACTTGAGAGATAGTTCTACGGCCCCCGAGTCGCCGTGTTGTGAAGTGCAGATGGGTGCCTCGAAAGAAATAAAAGCAAAACGGCGATCTAGAGAGGTACAAGCCCGTACACGAAGACCGCGAAAGTCGTGCAGGCCTTCTCTGATGCCGACTGTGCACGCGACAGGGTTGATGGGCACTTTTAACGGCTACGCATTCATTTTGGCGGACGCGCATATCTCCCGGAGCAGCAGGAAGCAAAAATCAACTACACTATCCACTGTGGAAGTCGGGTATCTGGCGATGTGCGAAGCAGCCAAAGAGGTGTTGTGGCTGCAACATTTTTCTCAGGAACTCAGTGCACTTCAATTCGTCCAGGAACCACACCTGCTGCTCGTTGACAATCAAGGCGCCATCGCAGTAGCGACCAGTCAGATAATGTCTGAGCGGAACAAACACAACAAACTGCGACATTTCTTTCTTCGGAAAAAATGCCGAAGAAGGCAAAATACAGCTGCAGTACGTCAGGACATCGGAGAATACAGCAGATATTCTGACGAAGGCTTTAAACGGGGAGAGGGCTTGTGGACTATGCGACTCCCTAGGCCTTCAAAAAGGCGTGTAGACGACATCTCGAGGGGGAATGTTAAAGATGGACAATATGTCGTCTACTTTCAGTTTCGTTTTCTGTGTTCATGCGCTTCTAGCGCATAGCACCGCGTATCTCGTGTTCACCTTCTCTCGTTATTAAAAACCTCGGTGGCCGTTACCGTCAGCTTCGACTTGCCTGCTCCCCTTTTTGCTGAACCCTGGGGTTACAGTGTAACATGTTATAGGACCGGTTTGGTTTCTGTAGGATTCTCCTAATGACCCGCTGCATCTTTTCCTGTGGGAGGATCAATGTCATCCAGAGCCTCCCAGACAGCATCTCTCGCCATCTCCCATGAGTCGTCCCCACTCCCAATGGGGCTCCTGACCTCCTGGAGTTGAGCGACCAGATCACCATGCGGCTTTCCCCTTCGGCTGCGCTTGTCGGCTTCATACGTGCGCTAACTGCCACGGGCCTGCAGCGTCTGAAACATGGCCTTGTTTAACTGGAGAGGCCCCACGCCATCTCTAAGAAGGGCCGGGCAACTTCGGGGGACCATCACTCGCTCCACATTTATCGCCTCATTTGCCTCCTCCGGATGAGCACGCCTACCATACTGGTCCAAGCCTTGGGCCGACCGGAGCGCTCTCATGCAGTCTGGAACATCAGATTGGAAGAAGGCAGCCTGCAGCTCTTGGTCCACATTCTTAGAACCTTGGGATGAAAAGTCGGGACCTTGCCGGTCGCTAGTTGTGCCTCCCATAGCGGGCCACGGAGCCATTAGTGAGGTGACGTAATTGCCTGAAGGTGTTATCCATTGGGCTGGAGAAGGAGTAATACTACCGCTTATCCCGATGCCTGCTTCTCCCAAATCAGTTGCCTGGATCTGACTGGAACCGGCAGTCCGCTGAGAGGCAAAGCTCCTGTATTGCCCTGTCCTATCTTGTGTAGTCCTGCCTTGCACAGAAGCAGAGATCATTGAAGAGCTGTGCGACGATTGGGAACTTGCAGTACTGATAACCACAGGTGGAAGTGAGGGGCCAGGAACATTCGAGTCCATAACCTGAGAGGATCCAAGAGGGCGATGAGTAGGATGTGCCCAACGACGATGTTGGGCCAAACTTCTTCGAAACCTTCTACCGCAACCGAGCTCACCACAATACAGGCCCTGAAAAGGGCCGTAGCATTGACGGCCAGAGATGAAGCATCGGACACTCTACTTGCAGCACTTGCAGCAGGGGCACAATCCTCAGCGGGACACGTGCTAAAATGCTGATTATCTTGATTATTCGTGCCTGCTGACGACGGGCGTCGGGGATGGCAACCGTGATGCCTCAAGGTAGGCCAGAGCTCCGTCAGTTCCCTGGACCATCAAGGTGGCCAGGGACAGGTAGCACCACGAGAAGGTGGAGTTGACCATTTCCGTGTAAGAGGCTATATTGCGCGTCACAACGGCTTGCAGCGAGGAGAATCGTAGAACTGCGAACCGTAATCACGAGCCGCCAGCGCCCTATTTGACTGGGTAACAGACCGCCGCAACACGGTCCCGCTAAAGCCGACAGGCACGTCAGGCCCTCCCCTTATCCCTCCACTCCAGCTTCCAGGTCGCTAAATAACAGGAGGAATCTAATCATCCCTAGCCTTGTGAGGAAGGTCGTCCCCTTCATTCCTCGGGCCTCCGAGCTGCTGGATTACAGGGGAACGCTACTAACCCCCGGCCCATGGAAAGACGTTATTTTTTTAAACAATTCTCTGTTAGACGGAAGAGATACCCAGAAGACGCATCAAAGCGTCAAAGACCGCTTCCTTCCCGGGCTAGCTCCCTTATTCACCGATGGGAGGCCACCGTCGGCATACGTCCAAAAATTCTGAAGCTTCGGACGCTGCATTGAAGCGCGACGATGGAGATGGTTCCAGTGTCCCTTCTGCTGAGTCCCATATCCATTAGTAAATCAGAACTTGCGTTTGCCCTTATGCCTCGGAAAGACAGCGTGAGACTTCCAACAGTGGAGTCGGCCTCAGAGTCTCCTTTAGCTTGGCATACTATGTCGTCCCTGCCGTATTTCAGGTGCGCGAGTTCCAGGGCTATGCCAGTGCCGACAATCTGTGCTTCCAACATTACTGTGCTTCCGCATTCCTGAAGTCTCTTTGCAACGAAGCAGACGACATTGTCGTGTCTTCTTGTTCTGGCAGCATGTGTCCTATGACACATTTTTAGTATGCGTGACAAGATATCTTGAGACCTGCATCCTGCTCGGCATTCTCTAGCGCCAGTCATGCCGGGCCCAGAACGAGTGCGGCATGGCAATGCACTCGTTCGGCAGTCGAACGTGCATCGTACCCTTGCATCGTAACCTTGGTCGACTCATTCAGCTATGAAATGTTTATTAGCACATTCCTCCGACAAGAGTGGGCGGAGTCACCACAATAAGGACAGAACAATTACATGGTTGCCCCGCACCCTTAACGGGGGCCTAATACGCGCGTCCTACTAGGCGGGAGCACGCCTTACAACAAGAGGGCCTTAAGCCTCAGCAAGATAGGGCAGCGCAGACCTCGCGGTTGCGCTCTTGAAGATCCTCCAGGCCGCCACGGTTCCCTCCAGGGCTATTAGAGCAGCAAGCCGCAGGTGGGACGTCGAGAGGCCAAGATGACGCATAGCCTCCACGTACTCTGACGACCAGATACCAGAATGTTTATCGTAGCCGACGTGAACATCACCGGAGTTGAACGGGAGG
Source organism: Ornithodoros turicata (assembly GCF_037126465.1). Lineage (NCBI taxonomy): Eukaryota > Metazoa > Arthropoda > Arachnida > Ixodida > Argasidae > Ornithodoros > Ornithodoros turicata. The sequence continues at coordinate 552,748 of NW_026999348.1, read as the reverse complement.
CCGCAGCTCTGAGCAGATCTGCTATCTCGACGGTGTCGTAGACCCTGCTCTTCTCTCGGTGTAGGACATTGAGAGGACGACCGCATCCCACCACCTGCACGTCCACGACCCAGATGGCGTCAGGGCGCTGCACTACTATGTCAGGTTTGCGTAGGCCAACAGAGATAGGAATGTGGCACTCCCGCTGAACGTGTCACCCCCTGTTACGGAGATCCCTAGCCACGTGGATCTATTCGGTCCTGTCTCCGATGTCGTGCCGCGTTGGTAGCAGGGCACTGCTTCGTTGCATGAGCCAGAGTTTGAGTGGCGCAGCATCCAATGCCTGCAACCCGTCTCCTGCCCCGGCCGCCCACAGGAGGACCTGGCCCTAGTTGGAGTGGCGTTTATGCGGGCTTTCGCCACGTCCACGAAATTGCGGCCCTCGATGAGTCTGGACCCGTCGGCAATCCACGCATGGGTCCCAGGAACCACAGACGCTTCCCTCAGCACAGGAAGGCAGATTATTTTACTGCCGCCTTTAACTCGTTGAGTTTGAGTTTGATTATAGAAAAAAAACGGAAGATATTGAGTTCGTCACTGACGAATTCTGCTACTCCCACAAGGGGCCTTTAACTCGTTTTTCATGGCAGTTCACTGCATGAAAGCTTGTGGCCATTAAAGGAGAGCTTCAGTGTTTTATATTTTTGCTGGATTGTATTAACAAAAACATAGTGGTCCTTTGTGTCATTCAGATATTGAATTGTTTGTTAAACAGTATTCCACTTAGGTAGGAGGCCACCCAAACCACAAGAAAATGTAGAACATAACAACTGCCTAACGGTACAAATAACTGCTTGCACTAAGACGCAGCGAATGGGCGGCCAGCAGCACAACTCCCCGCCCTATTGAAGGCCCTCCAAATGTTCGAAGTCCCTTCCAGCGCCCCGCCGCTATTATTTTACAGTCTGCTTTAGTCAAACCCAGATTTAACAAATCCACTGCTGATTGCTTGCACCACCGACCCGGGAGCATTCTCGTCCCCTCAGGAATCCAGCAGTGGGCGATCGGGACCAGCCCGTCGTCAGCTAGGGCCTTCCCGTCATTGGTGACATAGAGAGCAGTCAACCAGTAGCTTTGAATATGAGTCTTTGAAGAGAGAAGACGTCCGCCACGACGGGATGAGAACTTGAATCTGTCGATGAGTAGCTTCACGTTTTCGCAGCGGAGCGCCTCTCGAAGGATCGGGTTTGAAGAACTTGTTAGTCGTTGGAGACGCTGGCACTGTTGAATCGGTATGTTGACACGGAGGGAGGGAACACCAAGGCCGCCGTGAGAGGTAGGGGCGTTATAGTAAGCTGTTGGTGTGTCGAGGAAGGTGAAGCCAGTCGCGCACTGCTCCATGGATGGTTATGTCGATATGTTGTAGCTCTCTTGTTGTCCAGCGGCCAAGCACCAGCCTATGGTGAAGTCTGGGGAGTAGGTAGTAACGCAGGATCACTTGCTTTTGTTGAGGCTTCAGCGGGGACTTGCGAACCCTGGTTAGTAGCTCCTCTACTTCATGGAGTATTGGGCGCGGGTTCGGTGGTGGTGAAAGTAACTCCCAGGTAAGGCCAGGTGAACTCCGGGCCAGCGGCAGGAATGGGTGTACCGAGGACAACGAACTGTCTAGCAGTGTCTACCTTAATCTTCTTATCCCTGCCAGCGGCTACCAGGGAGACGGTGATTGACTTCGCTACGTTGATGTGGAGCCCTCGTTGTTAAAAGAAATGATAGGCTTCGTCAAGGCGCTGCTGCAGGCCAACCGGGAAGGAGGCCACCACGATCATATCGTCAGCAAAGGCCATGGCGCCGAAGGAGCTCCAACGCCAAAGTCAGTGCCCGGGGAGATCTTGGAAAGGAACCCGTTTAAGAGGGCATTAAGAGGGCGTCTTTTGGCAGTGCTGGCAGCCTCTCGCACGCTTCACGGCTAATTCTTCTGTGAACCATTGCAGACAACGGAGATAAAGCTATCTACGATCCTGCACCTATCTGAGCGCCCAGCGATTGCACCAACACGCCACCACGTCGAGTCGTCTACTTAAGAAGCTGCACGGGCACAATCGTCGTCTTTTGGCAGTGCTGGCAGCCTCTCGCACGCTTCACGGCTAATTCTTCTGTGAACCATTGCAGACAACGGAAGATAAAGCTATCTACGATCCTGCACCTATCTGAGCGCCCAGCGATTGCACCAACACGCCACCACGTCGAGTCGTCTACTTAAGAAGCTGCACGGGCACAATCGTCGTCTTTTGGCAGTGCTGGCAGCCTCTCGCACGCTTCACGGCTAATTCTTCTGTGAACCATTGCAGGTTGGTAGCGCAAGCTTTTTTTGCTGTTGTCTTTGCTGCCAACACTGCCAACAAACTTGTGTGATACCATGTCTGTAACCAAAGAGGTTGCTAAACTGCTCTCGGAATTCAAACAAGACCTGCGAAATGAGCTGAAGGAACTCCGTGACGGTATTGAAAGAGATTTCAGAAAAGAGGTCAGGGAAATAAATGCTAGCTTGACATTCATGAATAAGTCCTTTGAAGAATTTAAAGAAACAGTGGAAATAATGTCAAAGGAAAATGCAGTGTTAAAGAGAATGAACGAGAGCGTAACACAAGAATGCAACACCCTAAAGAAACAACTAAGGGAAAATGAATTAAGGATAGTGCAGCTTGAGCAGTACAGTAGGAACCGCAACCTCGAAATCAAGGGGGTACCTATTCAAACAAATGAAAATGTGGCCGATATTGTCACGAAGGTCAGCGAAATAGTGGGGGAGAGCTTGAGCACTAATGATATCGAAATATGTCACAGAGTTCCTGCTGCTGGTGGCAGAGACATGGCAAATATAATAGTGCAATTTGTGCATCGCTCCAAAAGAGATGCAATTCTAGATAAAGCTAAGAAAAAGCGTATGACTACTGCTGATCTGTGTATTACTCCTACGGCTCCAGTTTTTATCAATGAACACCTTTGCCCTGCACTTAAACGAATACTTGGCGCTGCCATTGCACGTAAACGCGAATTTGGTTGGAAGTATGTATGGGCAAAAAATGGAAGGCTGTTCGCGCGTAAATCAGAGGGTACACCGGTCCATCAGATCGCTGGTTATGACGACCTTTCTGTGATAAGCTAAGATTTCCTGTGCGTAGATAGTATTTTTATGTAGATAAAAATGCCTGTTGCCCCTAGCGAACTTTTGAAGATTGTACACGATGCGCAAACAAATAACTTGTTATCGATCCTTCACCACAATGTAAGATCTGTTCGAAACAAGGAAGATGATATCTTTACCCTACTTACTTGTACCAGAATATCTTTTGATGTAATCATGTTTTCCGAAACATGGCTACAGCGTGATGATGACATGTTTGTACTGCCAAATTATAGTAATTTTTGTCTGTGTCGACGCGATAGAAGAGGCGGTGGAGTTGCGATACTCACAAAAACGTCTATGAAGTGCGAAAAAGTTGCTTCGCTCACTGTATGTCTGAATGATTATGAAGTGTTATGTGTACAGTCAAACTTGTGTGTTTACGCTGTGATTTACCGGCCACCCAGTGGAAATATTAATCACTTCGTGAGCTATCTTGAACGACTTTTTCAATTTTGTACCGAGAATGGTTATAGATTATATTTGGGAGGCGATTTTAATATCAATTTGCTAGAAAGTAGTGGAGTTAGTTTAATGTTTCAGAATTTGATTAATTCTTTAGGGTTTCAAAATGTTATTCAGAATCCGACTCGTATTACCACTGATTCTATAGCGCTAATAGATTTGTTTATTACGAATGAACCTCAGTCCATTTATCGTGCTGATACTCTAGTAGCTGACTACAGCGATCACTTGCCTGTATTTCTACTTGCGGAAAATGACCACCCCATTGTTTCACTAATGAGATATTGACGTACCAATGTGTTAGTGATCACGCGCTGAACAGTTTCCGCGAAGAAATTTCTAAAGTCATTTGGAACTTTGTTTATGCTGAAGATGATCCTGAAGATGCATATAATATGTTTCTAGACACGTTTATTTTATTTATAAGCGGCATTTCGTTTACAAGGTGCTCAAAGCATCTAGACACATACGGAAACCATGGGTCACTAGTTCACACCTTCAGATGATACGAAAGAAAGGTCGCATGTACAAAAAATTCTTGAAAACGCGTGATCCTGAGAAGCTGCGTGACTTCAAGAGATACCGTAACAGGTTAAATCTCGAGCTGCGGCGGGCCAGGCAAACTTACTATAGCAACATGTTTGACACTTCTTGCCTTAGCAACAGTCATACCCTGTGGAAGAGGATAGACATGGTGCTGCACCGTAAAAAGAACACACCACAGATAACAGACCTTTGTATTAACGGGAAGAATGTGTCTGGTTCAGCCCTAGCAGATCATTTCAATGATTATTTCGTGAACGCTGTATCTAGTAGAACGGCGAGACAGGCTCTCTGCTCACGGACAGTTGAACGAGTGAAAGATTCTTTTTTTCTCTGCCCAGTAAATGCAACCGATGTCTTATCTGCACTGTCTCAATTACGCAATAGTAAGAGTTGTGACATTTTTGGCATTCAGATAAGACCAGTTAAATACGTTGGCGATATAGTCGCGCTGTGCTGGCGGATATCGTTAATAAATGCTTCTCGAGTGCTGTCTTTCCACAAAGGATGCAAATAGCGAAGGTGATAGCCATTCACAAGGGTGGAGAAAGGCAGCTATTAGCAAATTATCGGCCTATATCGTTTTTACCAGTTTTCTCCAAACTAGTGGAAAAGCTGATATTTATTCAGTTGGATTCCTTCTTCATAAAACATTCGGTTATAGTTGATTCACAGTATGGCTTTCGCAAAGCTCGATCCACAGAGCTCGCCTTACTAAGGCAAAAAGAAATTATTTTAACTGACTTTGAAAATAAGCGGTTAACGTTAGGCGTATATGTAGATTTGAAAAAAGCTTTCGATTCTTTAAATCACAGTGTATTGTTAAAAAAATTGCACTCTTATGGTGTACGTGGTATCCCACTCACTCTAATAGAGTCGTATCTTGGCAGCCGAAGACAGTCGGTTGAAATTAATGGCCACTTATCTTCCGTTCTTGAGATCACTTCCGGCGTGCCTCAGGGCAGTATATTGGGGCCATTGTTATTTAATATTTACATTAACGATATTGTAAACATTTGCCCTCGTGCACATTTTGTAATTTACGCAGATGACGCCAGTCTTTTCTTTTCTGGCATTGATGCAGATGAAATATCCCGCACTGCAAATATGACACTCAAGACACTAGATGAGTGGTCACGCAATAACTGCCTACAGATTAATACAACAAAGACAAAGGGCGTTTTGTTCAGACCAAAGAACAAACGTGTCATAACAAATATTCCTTTGACTATATCTGGTGATGAAATAGAGCTAGTGAATAATGTCAAGATACTCGGTGTCTTTTTTTCCTATGACTTGAGCTGGGACTTACACGTCGATAAATTATCTAGTAAACTGTCGCAGGTGTCTGGTACTTTGTGAAGTGCAAGGCAATACTACCTACGCAAGTTAAGCTACGCCTTTATAACGCGCTCTTCTCTTCTCTCCTTTGTTACGGACACTTGATTTGGGGAACGACCACAAAGGCGAACTTCAATAAACTGACATTAATCCAAAAACGAGCAGCTCGTGCTATTTGTAATGAACACTTCATTGCACATACCAAGCCAATTTTCCTTAAATTGGGCATAATTTCAGTCACATTTATATGAATACAGAGTCTTAGTAATGTTAAAATTTGGTCGTGAGGTTATTCACGAAATGTACACTTTGTCACACTTAACAAAGAATGACACGGTTGCTCGTACACGGGCTAGGGAAGTTTGGCTGACTCCGCGATGCCGAACCACATACGGAACACAAATGATACGCTATCAGTTACCAACGTTATTAAACAAATACTGTTACCTGTTCGAACATCCTGACTACAAAAAGGTATCGAAAAAAGCTATCCGTGCGCACTACCTAAATATCCTTCAATCACATTAGAATTTTTTTATTACTCCTTTTCGCTTTTGGATTATTACGAGGGCATTTCCTGCGTTCTTCCGTTTTTTCTGATCGATCATCAAGTAGCTGTGTTTTTGTTGCGAGTTCAAACCGTTATTGATGATGGGAGAGACATGAGTGTGTGTAATTACAGCAAAGCTGTTACTGTCTGTGCTATTGTGGTGCTTTTTGTAAGAGTGTTTACCAATTAATTTATTGATGCACGTAACCATGCCAGATGTGCTTATTTGGTTGTTGCTGAAGTGTCGCGTATGTGAATGTCAGTTATTTTCCTTTGTTTGGTATGTGTTAGCACTGCTATTGACGTCGCGGTCCCCAGGCGTTTTCAAGCTGCATCATGGCAGCTTTTTGTCTGGGACCACCGCCATCTCTTGATGGAAACGGAAATAAATAAATAAATAAATAAATAAATAAATAAAAAAAAGTATGGGCGACAATGGGTCGCCCTGGCGGACTCCTGAGGTCGGCTGGACGAGTCATTCTTCTTTGCCGATACGAATAAGGGTGGGCGCGTCACCGTATAAGTCCATCGTGTAATCAACTGTAATTCAAGAAGTCAGGGTGCAGCCCAGCTAGTCGCGCTCCCTCAAAGATGGCTTCTCTGGACACTCTGTCAAATACCTTGGCTAAGTCAACCACTGTCAGGAACAGGGACCTTCGATTCTTCCTGGCTTCGGCAATGGCGGTGTTCAGTAGTACAATATTCTCCGCACAGCCATCCACAGGCAGAAAAGCCCGTTGCCTATAATTCAATTTCATGAATGCTGACAGACGTCTTGCCATAATGCGATGAAACAGGCGAAGCACGACAGAAAAAATGGCAACAGGGCGAAAGTCCGTAGGGTTGGTAGAGCCTGGCTTTTTAGGGACGAACACGGTTCGGGCGTTCCGGAGAGGCGTAGGAACTTTCTTCCGGAGTATAATCAGTTTGAGGAGAAGGCGAAGCACAACAGAGCGCACAGAACGTAGATTTCGGGGCGTGAAGTTGTCGGGCCCAGGAGCTGATCCGAGGGGCGGCATGTTAGCCTTGGTGGGTGGGCCCACATCTGCACCGGGAGAGTGGACAGAAACTGAGGTTAGGTGAACGCGCCACCCACAGCGCGCGGACGCCACTGGCAGCGCCGCCGCAAAAGAGCATAGCCCCTGGTAGCCGTTGTAAGCAACGTTTTCCGGGTCCTACCACGTGAAGGGGGGGGGGGTTGCAGGCCGATAGACAGGCCGTAAGAACATCCGCCGGAAGCTGCCGTTTACGCAATGGTCCAGGGAAAATGGCGGGCGCCCAAACCACGTGATCTCGAGGAGCCACTCACAGCGTCCCCGAGCTGCAGCGCGGGAAAAAAGCTGGGGCCCAGTGCGCATGCGCAGACCGACCTCCTTTCCCAACCTCCTTCCCCTTCTCTCCTCGGGTTTTTCGTCTCTCCTCTCGTCCCCCCTACCCCCCCAGACTCGTCCGTTTGTCTTCGGCGCTTGTTGTCTTGCTGTAGAGCAACGATCATGCCGTCCCGAAGCAGACAATCAAAAAGCAATGGTGTATGACAAATCAACTTTATTTGTCCTCGAGAACTGCCTCGAAAAAGCTACAGTACATATCTTTTTACGTCTTGTAACAGGCTTCACTGGAGCTTTAGGTACTTCGACATCCAAGGGCCGTTCAAAAGTCAATGCTGAGCTATGTGCGTCGTTGTTGCCGATGGCTGCGGGAGAACTAAAACAAAACGAAAAATATATTGATGATGAGTAACTCTGCACGAAAATCACTGCTATGATAGGCAATCTATCTTGATTTCATATTTGAACACCAAGGCATTTGTCACGAATGTTCGTAGATCACAGTGAATGAACGGCTGAGACGCGCATGAGGGGCAACTAGCATAACCACACATATTTTGATTAACGGCATATCAGAAACGTACAAGTTACGGCAATGCACTGCACAATGAAACGCCGCTAACGTACCGAGTGACTCGTAAATGCTGTACGTAATACACTTAACGTGATAAACCTGCATTACTTCCTTCAGTCACAAAAAAAGTAATCAAACTTGTCTTACCGTTCACCTGCAGTACGTCGGAAAGAGTGCAGACTTCCTCTCTGACGATTTCTGCGTCCTTTGGAGGTGCAGGCGGATTCCATGTCATGTTCGTCTTCCCGCTGGTGATGATGGTGGATGTGCCATTCCGTTCTCACATTAGCAGTTCGCCACAATCTAAATCCAAAGCATTCAAAGCCCTCAAACTACCCCGTAGTGTCTGCGTGCACAACGGTTGCAGTCCAAGAGAACACGCATGGCCAGACAGACGCGATGTCTCCTCTGTCGTTCTTCTTTCTCCTCCGTTCGACTGCTTCCGTTGAACGGTTCGCGCGTTCGGATGCTCGCTCCTCAGTCAAATGACTCTCGCCCAATCAGCGCGAAGGAAACTGACGCCAGTTTTTTAGACCAATGAGCATCCAAATATTTATACATATAATGCGCAGCCAATGAGAGATCTTCCGAGCTGGCACGCCGGTGGCGACAATATTTTCGACGCGGTGCGTTTCGCTTTAGAGCCGGCGGCTGGTAAGAACCCCGGCAGGAGATAAGGAGGCGGCAGTAAGATTATGCTTACTGCCGCCTATGACTCGTTTTTCTATGGGTTGTATTAACAAACATGTAGAGGGAATGATACTTGGTCGTCCTTTGTGCATTCAGCTGTTCTGAACTTTTATTGACAAAGCATTCAAACCTGAAAGGGCGGAGTCGCAACTAAATGACTACGGGCAAGAGCCCAAACAGAGCAACCTGCACTGTGTACACAGCAGTAGTATCGAATCGCGCGTACGTAAAACTTCAAGAGGAGCGCGTACATAGACCTTCAACGCCTTGAATCTTCAGGTAGTAGAGGACAGTTCTTCAATGCGGCGGGTGGTAGCGCTTTTGAAGGCACGCCACGCCCGCACGGTCCCCTCCAGGGCCTTGAGATTGACAATCTTCAGCTGTCCTTTGGTTAGACCCAGGGACAGCAAGGATGCAGCAGACTCCGATGACCATAGCCCCAGGAAGGACACCGTGGCGGACATGAAGGAGACGGGGCAGTTCAGCACCGGTGAAGAGGATGCCGAGGAGGCCCTAAGCAGTCCAGCAATCTCGGGGGTGTTGTATATTGCAGACTTCTCCCAGTGAAGAGTATTAAGAGAGCGGCCGCGCCCCGAAGTGGACGTCAATGACGTGGATGGCATCCTGTCCATAGCAAATGAGGTCAGGCTTTCGCAGCCCAGTAGAGGTAGCTAGGTGTCGTTCCCGCTGCACGTAGAAACCCTTCTTCTGAGGCCGGAGGCCAGAAAGACGGCGATACCTGGAGCCGATCGAAGTAGGGCAGTGCTGCACTCCTGCTGAGGTGTGCAGCTGAGTGAGGAGTGCTGAGGAGGGCGTTCAGTCATAAGTGGCAGGAAGTTTCGACCACACAAAATGATAAGTTGCACATGATACAACCCTATGTGAGAAGACTCATGCCAAGTCCATCAAACCGTTTACAAGACAGTCTCTCGACTGAGAATTGGACACACATACTTTACGCATGGCTTCTTACTCCGACGTGAGGACCCTCCTGACTTCAGGAGGAGTTCAGCTTACTGTTTTACAGATGGTGTAGATGGTGCAGATTTACAGAAGATGGTGTAGTGCATTTTTCTTTAGGGCAGCATGAATCTTGAGGCCCTTCATTTTTGCGAACTGTTTATTACAGGAGTTCCGGATCATCGTTTGGGCCTCGTCTTCTTCTCCCAGATGCTCCCAGGTTACCACTAATAGCGGATGCCACTCGGCTTCTTCTTCCTTCCTCTTTCTTCATTTTCTGGATTCATGCCTAGCGGGTTTCAGCCACGAAGGGGTTGGCAGTCGAAGCATAACGGGAGAGTGGTGGGACAGAGCTCCGTCATTTCCCTGTCCCGCCGAAGCGGTACCAGGGGTAGCCGGTGGCACCACGAGAAGGTGGATTTCACCACGTGTGAGAGGCTATGTATTGCGGATCACAGGGCTTGGAGCAGTGAGTATCGTATAACCCCGAACCGTTAGCACGAGCCGCTAGCGCTCAATTGACTGGGTAACAGACCGCCGCAACACGGTCTAGCTAAAGCACGGTCCCAGTCAATACCAGTAGGTCATTCTCAGACACTCCCATGTTGTGTAGTTGTAAGGCGCCCTCTCTGACCCAGACATCCTTGAATGTGATGGTCACACTTGACACTGTGACCGCAATCACCGTGGAACCACCTCCATCGGCGACCTGCCGTAGAACTTCCCCCCTGTTGTATTTCAGTGCCTTGTGTTGATGAGCTAGGGGCCGGGGTGATCCCAGTACCCACCACCTGGGCATCCAACGGTAGGGCTTCATCTCCCCGCAAGGTCACTGTATCAGGCTAAAGGATGCCTTTTGGTACTCCGTGCTTCGGCTCCACGGCGACCTTCCATCCTTTTTCCCTCAATATTCCGGCCACATATTTTACTATGTTATCATGCCTCAAAAGGCAAATGCCTGCCAAATGTGCGCTAGGGTCCCATCAGAGGAACAACCTGCCGGCATTCCCTTTCCACTTCTCCCCCTGGCCAGATCTGGTGCGGCAGGGCAGCGCATTCACCCGTATTGTCAGCGCATCGACTGATGGGGGCATAATTCTTGTACCCTCAGCTATCCATCTCTGAGCAAATAGGGCAGCGGATGGCACCTGGAGAACGCGACCATCATTGCTGCCATGGAGGAGAGACGACTAGTACTTGTTAGCCGCACCAGTAGTCCTCAAAAGTCTTCCGGTGGGCACTGTAGCTCTGGACTGGATCCCCTTCACATTGTCCGTCTGCAGGACCTAACTGACGACGGGGTTCGAAGAATCGGCCACTCGGAGAATCATTGCAGGATCGGGATGGTAGTGGCAATAGAAGGAACTTCGAGGCATCCCTCGGATACAGGGGCGTGGGAAAAGCCCACTGGTGTGTGTCGGGTGCTTATCGAAACTACCCTTACTCGATTCTCCCTTCTTACTTGATCCTTCTTGAAAATATCCTGCTCACAAAGACTTTCTTCTTTTGACACGTATCGGGACGGCCATACTCAGAACACCCTTCTGGAATGCACCGTTACGCCGGCCGGCGGTTATGGGGACGCCGACCTCACGGGGTACAGTCAACCGAAAGTAGTCCATCCAGAGCATACGCTGAAAGGTTTATGTAGGTCATTTCTAGTCGTTAGAGTGAGCTCTCGGGCCCATGTTCTCAGAGCTCTGTTGACCACCGTCTGTGTTGCAGCATGTAGAATCTCGTAATTCTTCAAACCCAGAAGCGGTGTCCATCCTTGCACATGGAAGGTTACAGGTATCACAAGAAGATAACAAATCAAAGCGGAAGTATTGCGTGGCGGTGCGCGTCGTTTAACTATCAAGTGTAAAGCAAGTGTCATCACCGAAGAGGACCAAGTGCGACCCCGTCTGCGTGAGTATATTTGTATCGCATATTTATAGCGCGTTATTTACAAGACGCCATTGTGCCTTGTTAGCCGACGTCACGAAGTTCACAACAGACGTTGCTAACTGGTCTCGGATCCGACCACTTAGCAGATGGGACCACTGATGCATGGCTGAAAGTAATGCGTAGAAAAGCACATAGGTACTGTTCAAGTAAATATTGCTTATTTATTCTACTATGAGCATACACTAAGAATAAAGAAATAATCGATGCATCTCTCACGTACTAAGTCGCACGCGGGTAATCACTCACTGCGTCTAGACGAGGCATGTGCTTGTGTTGAATTTACGATGCACTCACGGACAACAGCGAGCATGGCGTTTTGTTGACCACCTCACACGTGTTTTCTCAGAGAAGATGACACCTCCGTCCATGTAGGTCGCGACATGTACCCTTTCTTCTTCACCAAACGATCCTAATCTTTATAATCGTCTTAACCATGTTTCTCAGGTTCCCTTAGTTCCTGAAATAAAACATATGATCAGTAGTAATCGAAGCACCACGGTAAACACTTATACCTCTTAACATCGGAACAAGCATTCTGTGCAGTCCGTTTGGCGTTTCATCATCCGGTTCTTCTGCGGACGCCGTGCCTTCCTAGCGTCGAAACTTCTCCGAGATATCGCCAACATGCTTCACATGACTCATTGTCATCACGTTGTCTTAGAAAACGCACTAAAAACACGTAAATAGTGCGCAGGATATGTCCGATCTCTGCCACGGCAACTGAAGAGAAAAAACGACCTTGCAAGGACGCGTCCAAGTTCCAACTGACGCCTGACGCTCTCTCTGTTCCCTCTCGTCTCTCGCCCTCCCGCGGCCCGCCGTTCGAATTTGAATTTAAAGCCTCCCGCAGATCCGGGGCGCCCTCATAATTATTGCATCTGCTTTGGGTCAGCCCGTGCAATTACCTCTTTGATTTTAGTTCTTCTAATTATTTGGCGGAGTGTGTCATCTTTTGATTGTGTCTTTTGGCACTTTGCTGGTACGTTTTATGACATTTGCCTTTAGATGAGAATATTGCCACGAATCATCTTCGAGAAACTTCCAGGGCAGGCACGAAACGGTACATCTCATCCCGGCGCGTGCTGAAGAAGAAGAAGCAAGAAGCTTCCAGACACATCGCCTGCTCTCTGGCAAACGCACGTGCAGTTTCTAGACTTTTCGGCGCGACGCTTAAATGCTTGCTCCAGGCTGGAGCATTCATTCTTTGGACTCAGTTGTGTTCAGAGAGCTATCACTCGTGTGTTTTTTACCAAGCAGTTTAATAAACGGTTTGCTGTTTATTCGACGACTCGCCGGCCCATTTCGCTTCGTGACATTTCTGGTGAGGGTGCGGGGCAGGGCTGGGCAAGATAGTTCAAAAAAGTATCTTCGACGCCGATACTCGATACCCTCAAAATTTTATTTCCGATACCGATACAAGATACAGAACCGAAATTGATTTTCGATACAGATACTCGGTACTGTACCGTCGATACTTCGATATATAACTGAAATCCCGAATATACTACAGCTGGTGTTATGAATAGCGAAGTTAATATTACTGAAATCACGATATAATAAAGCTGGTGTTATGATTCGCGAAGTTTACATCACTGAAATAACAATATAATAAAGCTGGTAATATGATTAGGGAAGTAAAAACATTTATTCGTTATTTCTAGAGCCTTTACTGTATTTTTATAGCGCACTTTTTCTGACAGGGCTTGGATGTGTCCGACCGTACGGATTTAATGAAGCTGCACTGTCTAAGCAGCTAGTCTTGTTAGAACTTTAGACTGAAGCCATGGGTACGTTGAAACGATCGCATCAATAAGCAGCCTAGCAAAAAATAATTCTTTAAGACAATGTTCTTCGTGCGTACCGGTCTGTGAGCACTTGACTATACATACGAATAAACCTGAAACTTTTTTTCTGCTGCTTTTATCGTTTGGTACTGCAGTACTTACCCGGTAGCCTCTGACTTTGCCTCTGACTTGATTTTCTTAGTTGGCCGTTGTGAATTGTGAGCTGTAGAACGGGTTACAGTGCTCAAGCTAAGCCGGCGGTTATTCTTTCCGCATGGCAGACGCGGAATCCACACCTCAAGTCAAGTGGACGTGCTCTTGCGCACTGAGGAGGGGGACATCGGGCAGCGCAGTTCCAGAAGCCGTGAGGTTGGCCCTGTGTAAGGCGTTTTCGGCGCGCCCGCCGTAGAAAGAGACGGAAGAGATTCTTCTGGAACCAACTAGAAGCCGCGCGCGCCCACGAGCGCGTCCCAGGGCAGGGCCCAGGGCCTCCTCTCCGGGCGACCTTGACGATGGAGCGCGCGCGCGGACGTAAGCTTCGAACGAATTTATGGTCGACATGTCTAGCCGCTGCGGCCTGGCTTGTACTACCGCCTGAGCGAGCGCCGCCGACCCTAAGTCTCACAACAGCCTCAATATTTGCGTCTTTTTTTAGTATCGAGTATCGTTAACATACACGATACACTAAAAATGTATTTTCGATACCGATACTCCGATACTCTCATTTTTGGCACGCGATACCTAATACCGATACACAAAATGTATCTAAAGATTGTATCGAAGATACATGTCCACCACTGGTGCGGGGCAACCCTTGTTCAACGGCCTGGAAGACCGACTGCGACAAAGCAGAAGACAGCTTGGCCTGCCTGCAGAATTCGGTCCATTAGAACCCCCTAAACGCAAGAAGAAGATGACTGCGGAGACCAGCACCCAAGTGGCGCAACCTGTTGCCACGCCCATAGCCCCTGCACGGTCGTCGAAGACATTCAGCGGGGAGTATTACGACGACGTCGACGATTGAGTCGACCACTACGAGCGGATCGCCAGGTTCAACAACTGGAGCGACGACCAGAAGCTCGTAAAACGTCTATTTCTCCATGGAAGGCACCGCGAAGACACGGTTCGAGAAGGGAGACTTCGCTCACGTCCTGGGACGTCTTCAAAAGCAAACTTCGCGAGGCGTTCGCTTTTCAACAACGAGCTGAACGCGCTGAACATCTGCTCCAGAGACGGACCCAGCTGCCAAACGGAAGCGTTACTGTCTTCGTCGAAGATGTGTTGCTGCTCTTCCGGCGAGCTGACCCCAAAGTATCCGAGGAGAAGAAGGTTCAGCGACTCATGAGGGGCGTAAAAGAATAAATTTTTCGCGCCCTGTCCCGGAATCCACCCGCCACGACCGACGCTTTTCTGGACGAAGCCATCCGCATTGAGAGGACCCTGCTCTCTCGCGCTACCGTCGACCAACGACACCAGGGCTATGAGGCTTTTTCCACGACCGCTGGCCTCGACGTCGGATCTCTCAGATAGCTGATTCGAGAGGTGGTACGCGAAGAAGTACGAGCTCTCCTCTGTCCTGAGAAGGCTCAAGACCCTTTGTCTTCGATTGGTGCGATCATCAAGGACGAGGTTCAGCAGGCAATCCAGATGTCCTCAACCGTCAACCCCGACGCCGAAGTACCGAGACCAACCTACGCCGCCGCTCTGAGACAGGTGCCACCTACTCGTCCGCCGTACTACGGAAACCGTTGGACGCCTCCTCGGCCTGTCCAACCTACTCTGAGCGTCCCGCCACACTCTCAGCCGTTTCGCAAAACGCACGTTTGGCGGACTCCCGACTTCAGGCCGCTTTGCTACCACTGCGGAGAGGCCAACCACGTCTATCGCCGATGTCCCTACCGACACCTTGGCCTTCCCGGATTTTCACCCGACGCCCCCTGCCCTCAGCGCGGTAGTCGTCCAGCCGCAATTGAAGACTATCTACGGCAGCAGAATGCTTCTGCTGGCTCACGACATGACCTGTCCCTGAGCGTCCCCCACCGCAGCAGGTCACCAAGAGGAGCACGTTCACCGTCACTGGCAAGACGACCTGTATGGCGCAGCCCTAACCGGGAAAACTGAAGACTGCAGCTCCGCGAGGTGAAGCTGTGGACCGACGACAAGTTACAATTCCTCCAACTCGACGAACAGCAACGCAGCACCAACACGACGCTCAAAAAATTACCAATAACCAGAAAATACACATCGACGGCCATGAGATGACTGCGTTAATCGATACCGGAGCCGACGACTCTGTTATAAGTGGTAGGTTGGCTAAGAAGCTTCGCAAGGTGCAAACGAAGTGGGATGAGCGTGACATCGGCACACGTCGGTGCTGGCGGACACGTCGTAACACCGACTGGCCGGTGCACGGCAGTCATACAAGTGCGTGACATCCAGTACGTCGTCAGCTTTGCCGTCTTGCCGAACTGCCCACGGGATGTAATACTCGAAATTGACTTTCTAGTCGAAATCGAAGCAGTCATCGACTTCACAAATGGAGTTATCTCTTTTAAAACGCCGGAAACTGCAGAAGACAAGTGATGGGCAGGAATAACCCCGGTGAAGCGCGCAAACACGGACGTAACCGCCGTGACGACTCAGCACGTCAACCTGCCTCCCTTGTCGGCAGTCCTTGTGACCGCTAAGTGCGACAGAGCACCAACTGGCTGTTTGTTGGCTGAAGGCAACACGCAACTTCTCCTCGAACGAGGAATTGGGATAGCAAGAACAATTGTGCCCGTAAAAAACGGAATATTCGAACTCCTGGTCACAAACTTTCGACCGGAGCCCCAACACCTCGCAAACGGCATGAAGATAGCCGGCATCGTACACTAGTTACACTAGGCAAAAAAAAAACTATGATAATTAAAAAATTCTACATACTGACCTTATGAGTACAAGCATACTTGACATCACTGCAAGTTCCTACAGTTCCTCACTGCTCACTACTTGCAGCTTTCACTAGCATGTCTTTGCTACTTTTTGTCGTTTAGAAGGGTGCCTCGAGGTCTGACATGACCCTTCACACGAGAACACCATTCTTTTCGCTGAGCCAAAAAAAAAAATGTTCCAGGAGGTTCAAACTTCTCCGAAGCAATGGTGCATACTTTAACTTGAAAACCCAGTACAGTTCAAAAGCAGTGGAGACAGCATCGATGGTGTCCTCGACATCATAGGTAGCTCCCTCGACGGTAACACTGCACGGTTGAAATTTGAAGGGGTCGTCCACAATGATGGCTGGGTACACACAACTCTGCTGCTGCATGGAAGAGAATACAAAAAAAAAAAGAAGAGCAGAATATAATTGATGTTCGGTGATGTCTTTTTACCCATTTGTAATTGTGAAGAAATCATCACTTGAACAACGTCTATTTCTTTGTACACAGGTGTGACACTAGTGCAAGATATGTAGCAAGAGAGTTGCTTAAAGGGAGAATCCGCATAAGGTCCCTTCCGAGATTTTCGAATTTCGTCACCTTTAGCCATCAACGACCATGCCTGTAAAATATCTCCTTCGAAAACTGAGTCAAACTTCATAAAAATGATTTTCTTCTATGACGCGCTCGGTGACAGAGTAGTGCGAGCCGCGAGCGCTTTTCTGCAAGCAACATTGAGTGTGATGTAAGTCGCGAGATATCCCGCGCCGTCCGCCTTGCTTTGCTGTGTGTTTTGGCCGTTTTGACGAAGGAAATTTTCCGTAGCAATTGTATTCGTTACGTCGCACACAGATCTTACACCCACCAGGATGGGCGGTAAGACATGCTGTGTAATCAGTTGTGGAGGTCGGATACAACAACAGACGTAGCATATTTCAAGTTTCCAACGGACCCACAACGTCGTTTGGAGTGAGAAATGGCGCTGCGCAAAATCAAGTGGAGGAAGACCAGCTCGAGCACGATATGTTCTCATCATTTTGATCCAGGAATGTTCGACACGAAAAGACGGCTCATGCGGGAACTCGGAGTGGCACCTGCGGGCGGCACCGACCGCACGTGCACCTGCAACATGTTTCATGTTACGCGTGCACCCATGGCACAGATATAAGAACGTGCGGCAAGCTATCAGAAACTCACCATTCGTCTCATAACTTAAAAACCCGAGACTATAGGACAAAAAAACGACTAACACAAACAAGGTCTCAAGACTGTTTTTAAGTTATGGATCTATACCACCAGCTCGCTTGCTACCTCTCTATCCTCTCGTCACCATTCGTTACTTTGAGTTCGACAGTCTTCAGTGTATGGGTCCGAGGCCTCGGTTTCAAGCGACGCGCGCACTGGTACAGGGACCGTCGAAAACGGCGAGTCGTCGTGGTTTATGGTGACGGTCAAGTCATTCTCCTCATCAGAATACACGTCTGAATCGGGCTGAAGTTCCGTGGAGCTGTATTCTGATGCGGAGTCGGTTTCCATGATTGCACGTTGAGCGTAACTTGCTTCCTTGCGCCTTCAATGCAATACAACACATGGGAATCACGGCAGACGAATCTCGCGACTGACGTCACGGCGAGGCGCTCCTCGATTCCGATGCCACCGCCTGCTCTCATAGTTTCGGTTTCGCTTTATCGTTTTTGCTGTTTATAAATTATACGGGCACCTTTATTCGAAACGAAGGCTGTTGTCAGCATCTGGGGGGTGGTCTCTGCTGAAACCAACCTTCACTTAATTTTGGGCACAACCGTTGCGGATCCTCCCTTTAAGACTTTTGTTTAATTATGTTAATTATTTAGTTAGTTTAATATGGTAGCTGGATGGCCACCTTCCACAATATGCTCTAGTGTACCACAAACACTGTTGTGCTTGTACAGAGTGCACCCGTAAGTCTGACCAGAATTTCCTAAAATTCCTCGATTTATTTTTCTTTCCAAAAAGTTGTTCAGCATATCCATTCTCGATTAAGCCTACACAAGACTTGGTGGCGAATCAGTAATTGGTGCAGCGTTGTGCTCTACAAATTTGCAATTAAGCCATTAACTTATTTTCACTAATTATAACAATTATGAAATTAATAAATGGCTACACTACTTATTGACAAATCACCACTACTGCGTAGACCACATCTCAAATAGACAAATTAAACGACTGTTGTAAGTAAATTAAACTGCGAAAGAAAGAAAGAAACTGCAAAATTAAGAAAATATTGGTCAGTCGTATGTGACACACCCTGTATATTCCAAGGTAGCATGCAAATATATTCTTGAATGAAGCCAAACTGAAAATGCAGCACCGCTTTGCCAGGCGAAC
Organism: Ornithodoros turicata; assembly: GCF_037126465.1. Taxonomy (NCBI): domain Eukaryota; kingdom Metazoa; phylum Arthropoda; class Arachnida; order Ixodida; family Argasidae; genus Ornithodoros; species Ornithodoros turicata. The sequence continues at coordinate 534,118 of NW_026999348.1, read as the reverse complement.
ACATTAACAGTTGGTCGCACAAGCCTGAGAGAGTGAAAGCACACTGACTGTGTGCCTCTCCCCTTGTACTAGAGCCGACAAAACAGAGGACTCATTTCGGCGGATCTTCTACCAATTCATTTCACAAATGGTCGTGACGTTACAGGTGCGAGGAACCCACTTCCGCAAAGATAACGTCACGGTGACTTGAAAAATTTCGGAGTTCAATTCAGTAAGTTATAAATTTCCATTGATTGAAATGAAATAAAAATGGTTCTAATGTGGCAAATGTTCCTGGTAGAAAAACAATCCCCTGACCTCATGTCTCTCTGTTGCCTACTTATTTACGGTGCATTTCTATCACGGCTGCTGGACTACCCTGTATAAGAGTGCACACAAAAAATATACTTGCAGTAGTCAACATCTCCGATGCGTTCTCCTTCAGATGGTGTGCAAGTGCATAGATGATGCCTACTGAGTAACAATGTGCAATGACAAGCGATATAAGAACACTACTCTCGGAATTCACACGCGCAGTGAGACAACTCTCAGCTTGAACAGCCAGGAATACTACAGGATGGTCAACGATAAAGTTTGGAAGCCAAAATAAGCACAAAAAAGTAAGAAACATTTGCATAATTTAATAATTCTTTGAAATCATTTTTCGGTACAGCATATGCTACTGTTCCACAGACAGAATGAAAATTGGCCAGATGCTTTTTCACTACACCAAAACATCACCGATGAAAGCCTGTACTGTCAATGTAATTTTGTTACGGAGGCAACCCTGGTCCTTTCTCTTAAACCACCGCTTCATGTTTTTACTGCAAAATCTTTATACTGAACAAACCCTCTAGATCAGTACCAAGGACCTCTGTAAATTGGTATTGGTGCAGTATACTTACATTTTTGCTCATCGACGCTTGTTGTCTGAGAGAGTTTCCCATTATCATAGTAAGTACTTTACCCGCACTTCTCTTCTTTCGTGCAAGCTGCATCACTCTTTCCCCTTTGTGTTGACAAATTTGAGCAACTCTTTCTCTGCATTTTTCTCTGTGATGCGGGAAAACTCTTCATGCACCTGAAACCATGAAATGAATCAAAGCCCTGTCAACAAGAAACACAATTAAACATTAGCACAATTTGGAACAAAGTACGCACGGCACTGGTAGTTGCCAAGGTGGGATATTTCTCCACGACTTCCTGTACTGCAGGCTTTTCGTTCCGCAGCCATGTGAGCCTCTCGGAAAATGCATCATCATGTACAGGGCGTTCCAACAAATCCAGATTGTGCTGTGATAACATTGACAGGAAATCAGTATATCAGGCCAAATGCTTAGCCACAATTGTGAGGTATATTTTATTACCAACAAAATCATCAAGGACATTTCTCACCCTGATCATGAGTGAGCATGCCCATGAATGTGTGTGCTACATTACAGCTGCAAAACAACTATAAATTTTTAGCACAAGGTTTTGTATCTGTGTTTTTGTGTCATACAGAACACTTTTTGCGCCAGTGGCAGATCCAGTGGGCACCCCATGATGCGCTTAACAAAGGAGCCCCCCCCCCCAAAAAACAAAAAGAAAAACACATAACAAAGGAAAAACACTGAGGGTCATTATCCACCACTGTTTTACGTATTGATATGCACAATGCGGTGACCAAGGGCATTGTTGAACAGTTTATACACATTATTAAATTAAACAAATTATACAAAGATATTTACGCATTCAGAACGTTTGTGGAAAAATTGATGGACAGATGAGCAAGTGCAGGTAACTGGATTAGATCTCTCAAATTGGCATTATCGGCATTGCTGTTAACATACCAGGGAACGAAAGCAGGTTCGTTTGATTTCGTTACAGCTATGTAGCGCGCTCCTTTTCTGCAAATGCTTTTGCCGCTGCTCCTTGACTTCTGGGACATTAGACAACTTCTTTCTCTGGTTCTTCGTGCGGAACTTCAAGGCTCGTCGCCATGAGTCCTGCAATTGAATACCACGCCTACTTATCCTGAGGTGTAACATATAGATCGCAGCGTTGGGGATTTAAAGAAACAAATCAGATTTAAATCAAATCTGCGGTTTGCAGAAGGCGGTAAATTAAATCCAAATCAAGTCCGGATTTAAAATATCCAAATAAATCAAGTCACTTTAAATCCAGATTTAGATTCAGCACGCTAAATCAAATATGGATTTTTCAAATCCATCGCTATTGCGGAATAGGAACTAACACTGCTGGACAGCTATGTAGCCTTCAGAATCGACCGCAGTTTTCAAAGCCTGGATTTTTACACAGAATACCTAATTGTTAGCAAGAGTCCGTAACAGTTTTGTAATTAAGAAAAAGTGACGGAACATATGGAAGATGTAAAGTCGCGCCCGGATCCTAGCAGAAGAACTCCTACCTCTAGAACAGCATATTTATTCTACGAGTACAGATACAACGTTCTACCGTTCGAGCCATAAGAAAAATGATACAAACAAAAAAACGTCATCTTCCTCTTCCAGTCATTGCTTTCTTCCTCTTCGTCGTACAGTCATTTCTTCACACTGCAAGATCCTTCACACAGCCCCGAAGAAATGTTCAGTACATTACACCTCGAGTATATATAGCAGATCTCAGGCCGTAGCACTGTGGTTCGATATGACATGCGGACTCGAAAGCCCGTGTTTTTCCATCTTTGCTGGAAAGCTTCGTATTATTTGTCCGTCGACCATCCTTGTCTCTTCTTTCTGTCATCGCGGACGATCACGATGTCATCCACTTGAAGTTGTCCTCCTTTGCTTTTGTTATGAAGTTCCCTGAGCTCCGTGAGATATTCCGCGGACCATCTCTTCCAGAAGGTATCAAATTCTCTGCCCGTTACAGCCACATTACTCTGTAGAGTACTGCCACTGCTCTATGGTACATCGCTAGCTTTGGTGTTCGTAGCGTTGTCAATCGCTTTCCCGTCAGGAATGCCGATGGACACAGTGGATGGCGTACCTTCCCCCTAATACACGAATGTTATTGGACGAGAATTCAGGACGGCTTCGACTTCTGTGAGAATGGTATTGAGTTCGGCTTCCTTCAGACATCTTGCGCCGATCGTCTTCTTCAAGGTGACTTTCACCGATCGTACTAGACGTTCGTAGAAGCCGCCCCACCATGGGGATATGGTACGTTATACCGCCACACTACTGTCCATTCAGCAATCTTCTCTTCGATTTCACTGACCGTGTGTCACATCCCATAAATTTCTAATCTCCTTGTTGCTCTTGCGGAAAGCCTTGGCATTGTCGCTATAGACAACTTTGGGTATTCCTCGCCGCGCTACGAACGCCGGAACGCCAGTAGGAAATGCGGTCGCTGACATTGCTTCTACAAGTTCAAGGTGAACGGCTCTGGTCACTGCACACACAAAAATTACGAAGTATGCCTCCTTTGCTGAACGTTGTGCCTTTATCCACACTGGCCGGCAAAGTCGAGTCCTGTTACTGCGAACGGCTCTGACTGTGTCACCCTCGTTGATGGCAGAGGAGCCGTTTCTTGTCTCGCAGCCCTTACAATTGTATCGTTGGCAGACGACGCATTTCTTCAAGATGCTCTTGATCAACTGTCGAGCGTGCACAATCCAGAACTTTTCCCTTAATTGGACGAGTGTGTCTCTTACTCCTGCATGAAGCAGATCCCAGTGGCCACTGCCTGATCAAGCGGTTCCGCATTAATGATTCTTCTTTGTAGGGACGACGGGGTGTTTCTGATCATACGGCAAATCACTGTGATGTAGCCGACCTGCTACTCTCAGTACGCCACTGCGTGTCCATAAAACAACTTGCTTGCCTTGCAATGTTGACCATGTTGGTAATGGCTTGTTATCAGCACAGCCGCTATTTCTTCTGGAAAAGGCTTTTCCTTGCACAAGTTTGATACAACACTCTTCGGCACGTTGCAAACTCCTGCGCTGTCAGGGGTCGGTAGTGTAACTTTTCTTTGTAGCGTTCCCTCTGAATCGCAAATCCAGGCCACAACCCGATGTAACCTTCTCACAGAGCTGTTACCTTTCCAATCTCTATGACGTCTTCCGTCTCTGTAGTCAAGACGTTTGCAGAACTTAATTTTGTTTTCTTCTCCTCCAATTCGTTTCTCTCAAGGTCATCGTCCATGTTCCACACAGGCCATTCCGCTGTCGCTTCGAGTCATCCAGCTTGGTCCTGACCACCACAGCTCGCTTTCAGTCATCTTCTTTGCTTGCATTCCTATGGTCAGTAGATCTGCTGGGTTTTCTTTGCCCTTGCAATACCTTCCAATCCATCTATTTGAGTAAGCCTCTGAATTTCTTGTACCCGGTTTTCTGCACGAACTGCTTCCAGCGCTGGGGATCCCACGTATCCAGCAAAGCGCTATTCTGGAATCCGTCCCCCAAAGTGAAGTCGAACTGGACTGATTTCAGTGATGTAGGAGACAAGCCTTGCTCCCACTAGACATGCCATCAACTCCAGTCGAGGTATTGTCAGCTCTTTTATTGGGGCGAGCCTGACTTTGCCATCCTGCATCGCTGCGGTCTCTTCTTCCACAAGAGTCTCCATAACTGTGTACGCCTACCGCACCGTACGCTGTAGGACTCGCATCACAAAACATGTGTATCTCTGTATGTACCACGTCATTGTCCTTGCTCCGCCATAGTACCTCGGTACTCTTATGTCTGGTAGATCCTGTAGTTCGGAGCCCCACCGGATCCACGTTGTTGTGAAGATCTGTATGTAAATGTCTTCCCATCCAATCATGCGCTTCCACAACAGTTGGAAAAGGATTTTACCACGGATCGTAAACGGTGCCAACATTCCCAGTGGATCATATAGGCGGGCTATGATCTGCAAGACACGTCGTTTCGTGTCGCCACCTTCATGGTGTAGACTCCACAAGTCGCTCATGCCAAATGTTAAAACGTCCGTGTCCGGCAACCACGATATTCCTAGACACTTTCTGCATATCTTTGGGATCACCCAATGCTCGTTCGCCCGACTCTGCGTGGAGGGACTCGCGCCACGTCGCTATGATTTGTGCCCACTTATGCAGCCTCATTTTCGCTTGTTCCAAGATCGCCGTCGCTTCTTTTGCGATCTTCTGTGCTTCTTGTACGTCATTTGCTCCGGTTATAAGATCATCCACGTACATGTGGCTACTAAGGAGTCGTGCTGTTTCTGGATATTCCTCTTCCATCATCTTGAAGTGGCTGCGCAAAGTAGCCGCGAGCAAAAACGGGCTTGCCGTCGTGCCGAAGGGAACCCTCGTCATCCTCCAGCTTTCTACCGGTGGTAGTGGCATTCCCGCTTCTGGTTTTGTCTCATACCACAAATACCGTAAGGCGTTTCTGTCCTCTTCCCTCACGGTTATTTGCAAAAAGGCTTTTTCTACATCGGCCACCAAGGCGATCTTATGGACCCGGAAATTCAGCAGTAATCCCACGACGTCCGGATTTAAGTTCGGTCCAGCTTCTAGGCACTGGTTAAGCGATTTTGTTGAGCCGCAACTGGATGAGCAATCGAACACCACTCTAGTCTTAGTCGTACTACTAGATTCTCTCAAAATGGCTTGATGTGGCATATAGTACACGACGCTTTGTCCTTCGTCAACTTCGTCAACCACTCTTTCTGCCATGCTGTTATCACTGTACATCCGGATCGCTTCGTCATACCTCTTCAGCAACTCTTCGTTGCGAGCCAATCTCCTAGTTAACTGTGTGAGCCTCTTCAACGCCACTCCTTTGTTGTTTCCCAAATTCAGCGTCGACTTGTACGGAGCGCAACTTCATAGCGCCCTCCATTTTGTGTCACACTTTGGAAGAACCGACGTAGTACCGGATTCTCTTGTTCGTCATCCGTGTCTGGAACCACGCCAATGGATTCGAGCTGCCAAAACTTTTCTAGTGTCGAATTCCCTTCGTCTTCGTCTACGGACAGTCTGAGCACCAACGTTTGATTGCAATGCTGAATTGTCCCTGCTCTAGGTGACACTCCATGTACCATCCAGCCGATCCGTGTCTTCACTGCTCTTATGCTGCTGCCTAGTCGTACAATCCTTCCAGTCACTAGATCCCAGTACTGATCGGTGCCTATGAGAACCTGTATTTCCTCTTCATTTTCTGGACACACCAGCTGCTGGACTGGAAGGTCATTCGCTCTCATTTTGTCGATTATGAAGGAGCATGGCGTAGGTGTGTTTTGGCCACTGATGACGTCGGTGACTAGCGCTTCCATGTCGTACTCATTGCCACCCTGTAGACTGAGAAGCCTTATGGATACTCTCCGAAACGTTCTTTCTTCTTGTCGTCCCCCAAAGACTCCTACTTTCAGTCGTTCTTGGCCGACTGTCTCACACTTCAAATTTTGGGCGGTTCGTTGAGTAACAAATGTCCTTTGACTGCCCGTGTCGAACATTATCTTGCCTTTGCTCGCTCCCCCCGGACCTTTACACCAAGCGACTACTGTCTGTAGTATAGTCTCCGGGCCTTTGGTGCGTCGAGTCAGCTCTAAACTGAACTGCGACGATTCCGACGTCGACTTGTCTGTGCTGAGCGAGCTGTCTCCCCTGGGACTACACACAGAAGCAGCATGTCTTCCTTGACACTTACTGCACTCTACTTTACGCCAACACCTCCTGGATACGTGGTTGGGCAAGGTGCACCTAAAGCATCGCCCTCCTTCTTTGAGCTTGCGTAGCTTTTCTTCTACTGAAAACCGTCGCTTGGCACTCAGCCGTCTTGTGATCCTTTGCTTTGCAGAAAAAACATTCCGAGTATTCCTCTGCTGTGTGAAGCAACGTTGACGTCGATGACGGCCTCTTGGCTCTCTTCGCGTGTGTCTTAACTTCTCTGTCCTTGTGTGATCCCGCCGGCTCTTTCCTGTCTCCCTCACGCGTAAAGATCGAGCTTTCGCGACTCTCTACTTCAACCCTGAGGAAGACCAAAAAGTTATTCAGTTTGACAACATGCTGGCTGCTTGCACGCGCTGAGGTGTTGTCGTCGCCGGCCTCTTGGCCGCTCCTGCTCTGGCTCGTTGTTCCAGCTTCTGCCTGCAATGCCCCTTTGTTGAAGTCGACCACCAACTCTTGAGGTACTAGTCGAAGTATAATTGAATACAGCATGGATGCGAACGACTCTTCGGGTACACCCAGTGCCTTCAATGCTCTCACATGTGACACGACTCCGTCGTATAGCTTTCTCAGTCCTCTCACATCGTGCTGTGCTCTCACCGGTTGCAGGTTAGTAAGTCTGCTCATGTGATCTTCAATCTGAAGCGTCTCGTTCCCAAAACGTCGTTTGAGGATCTCCAGAGCATCGTCGTAACATCTCTCCGTCGGCGGCAACCCGGCGATAGCTGATGCCGCTTCCCCTGTAAGCGCTGCTCTTAAATAGTTGAACTTGTCGCACGTGGATAGCCTTTGATTGTCGTGGACCATTTGGCGAAACTGCTCCCAGAACGCGAACCAGTCCCTCCTTTGTCCGTTAAATTTGAAGAGATCCAGCTTCGGCAGCTTCCCGTGCTGGTTCATCCTTCCAGCGTTCTCCGCATGTCTCGACCCTGACTGACGTTCTGACGTCCGACTTATGGCCGTTAGAATTTTGCTCGAGCCTGAACTGTAGCCGTGCGAGCAATGCAGTTGCCTCGTCGATATACTTGAAGCCCTCTTGCTGCTCCGCGTCGACGTCTCCCTCTGACCACAAAGGCTCCAGCTCAGCGTCCACTTTCTCCAAATTCTCTGTCTGTTTCTTTATCCTAGCAACAAGTACTTCGATGTCTTCTTCTGCAAGGTTTACGTCGCCAAGCTTCTCTGTAGCTTCTTTTACGGTTCGAGTTACCGCACTTCTCAGACCTTGGCGACGCCTCTTTAGGCATTCCATGCGTTCCATCTTCAGGCGGTAGGCCTAGCCGTTGACACTGATACTTCGAAGATGGTTAGGGGTCCTTCGTCTCTCTTTCTCCCGGGTTTCGGCACCACCCTTTCTCCTTGTAAAGTCGCGCCCGGATCCTAGCAGAAGAACTCCTACCTCCTAGAACAGCATATTTATTCTACGAGTACAGATACAACGTTCTACCGTTCGAGCCCATAAGAAAAATGATACAAACAAAAAAACGTAATCTTCCTCTTCCAGTCATTGCTTTCTTCCTCTTCGTCGTACAGTCATTTCTTCACACTGCAAGGTCCTTCACCGTGAAACAGGTGAAATATCTTCCTCTTGTGTGAAGTGGCCCAAGGATGGTCTCCAAGTGCTAATATCAAAGTCAATGTACGCCAGAGGGCGCTGAAATCGTCGCGCGCGGGTGCCGGATTGCCGGACTTTTAAGCTCTGGAAAAAATGAAACCACAAGCCATAGCGACCTCGAACCACTTCAGTTGTGTCTCTTTCGTCTACCACATCTACTACATCTACTACTCTACTACATCTACTACAACCGCCTCATTGACATCTGAGAGCTAAAACCTATTATTAAAAAGTTGGAAAATTAATTACCGCTAATTAATTGACAAGGGGCGATGAAAAAAAATTTGGATAGACCACACAACTGCGAAACACGTACAGTTGGTTGCATTTGTGTAAAGCACTCCGTTTTTTTAGCCCTGGCCCTCTTTCGGTGGGACACCCTGTATATATATTTTACCTTCAAGAAACTATTTGTTTATGTAAGGGAAACTATGCGACTGTGTAGCACTCAGCTTTCTATGCAGCTCAGTGTTCGAAGTGTGCTGCATAGCATACTGCAAATAATTTAATTCACTTCACTACAAGGCAGTATTGGTACACCACCATGAGGTACTATAATATATGTTACAGTGAGAGGAAAGACGAGCAGTATTGCCCTGTTGGTCAGTTCTAACAGAGCCTAAACAAGCAGTCCAGTGTTTTCCCTCACACACACAGGCAAGAAGGATGATCCTACTCTTTCAGTGAGGAAATACTGACTTGTTGAGGATTTCTTGCTAGTTCTCATGACATGCATGCAAAAACAGCTGTTAAGGCATTTGGGAACCAAGAAAAGATTGCATAGATTGTACACATGGCAGCTGGGTCATTCTATGAGATAGTTGTGTACTGCCACTGAGTACATTTCGGTAAAAAGCATCTGTTGCAGCTGAAGGAAACAATATCATCAGTCCACGGGCACCATCACGGGGGCAGGCATGGGAATTCAGAAGATCATACTGTGCGTGAAAATAACTGGCACAATCACTAATGTTTGGATGTTCGTGTGCCTTGCCTCAGCAACTGAGTTCCAGTATATGCATGATTGCATTCATTTAGCATTTGTGACATGAGAGGCAAAGTCCTGGAGATACTGCAAATCAATATTGTAGATCTACTCAGTGTACGCCAATTAAGTCACACAACTTGGTTGATTCATTTTATCAAGCCTTGTTTCACACCTCAAGGAAATGTAGCTCTTCAGTAACCTCAGTGAGCCAAAGATGCAGTTCAGGTCCAGTTTTGGATATTTTTACTGGTCTTTTTGATCGTTAATGATACATCGTTCCAAAACACAACATAAATTCCAGTGGACACCATATCAATGAGCCTGTTGCCTTGCACTTCATCGGAGTGGCCCTCTGTTGGCTAGCAGGAAGATATTGAACAACTGGCTGTTCCATGAACCTCTCAGTGTGTGTGCCTGCTTCTGTTTGCTGCTATGGTGTTGCTCCAATGAAGAAATGTGGCACCCTGGTGTTTCGTGAACTTTCGTCTCAAACTGTACAAATTGATGCAGCATTGCAACCAGATTCTAAGATCCTGCAAAGCAGCAGGAAGTACACCCAGCCGGAGTATTTCTGTTGAATTCGTGTTTAAAGACCTTCACTCCTACATCACTTACTCATGAATGCAGCATTGTCATGTGACAACATATGACAGTCCCATTAATGCTTTGAACACGAATTGATCTTTATGCCTCTGGTTCGGCATGAAACAATGAATCATTGAGTGATCATACCATTTACGAAATTGCAAAACATCAAAAACAGTTTATTAACATGGCTCATGTCTTGTGCAATCTCCAACTGATACGAGAGTATTACCAGGCTTGTATCTATGAATCGGTCTTAACAATAACCCCGTTTTCACGATATCGCAAAAATCCCTCAAACTTGCTGACAATGTTCTTGGGCTGGGGCCACATGAACTCACTCGGGTATGATCCGTATGGTTTCTGGGCATTGTGCTCCATGAAAATATCGGGTGGCAACATCATATTCACTTTGTTAAAAGGAGAACTGCGTCTGTCTTCACACTTGCTAAGCTCAGATGCTGTTATGTGTGCTGTCGTTTATCCAGAATCATAAGCACGGACGGGTGCTGGAAAAAAATGAGGGGGTCACTATTACGTCATTACGGCTTTACATATCACTATCGACATGTGTCTAACGTTGCAATCGCAAGGGCAACTCCTGTAGGGGTTGCACTCACATATCACATCACTTATGGCCTCACATATACCTTCAACCCCTTCTCCTCATCCAGAAGCGGGCACTGCAGATTACTCTTTTTTTAGATCCTGATGAGTGTCTCATTTGCTTTTCCCCTTTACCACACCCTCAATGTACACCAGCTTGTGAAGTATAAAGTACCAGCATGTTATGTAGCAGCTATTTTACACACCTTCTAGTCAACTTGAAGATGAGGATATGCACACAAACGAGCTGTAGCAGGACGAGGAAGTTTAGATTATGTGGCGAACCTATGAGTTTGTTATTGCCTTGAATGAGCAATCATTGCACAGAGGTAAGACTTATTTATGTTGACTACTGCCTTCAAAGTTGAACTAGACATTTCTTCATGCCCTGCATTGGTCTCTGTATCCCGGAGGTCACTCAAATGACTTTACGCCCTTTTGCAAGAGCAGCCTTTTGGGAACAAATAGGCCACAAAATCTCAAATTCGAACTCTGACCCTACCGGGCAGTGTTTGTTTGCTGTTGGGGTTGTACAATGTACAGCTTGGGACAAAAGTTCACAGAACACCATGGTGTCACACTTCTCTATTGGAGTCACATCCTAGCATCAAACAAGCGCGGACACTTACACTGAAAGGTAGATAGTCACAAGTTACTTATTCGATCTTTTGCTAGTAGTTGGCAGGGGACTGCTCCGATGAAGAAAAGCACCAGTGCCGTGAACTTTGTCTCAGGCTGTAGACGAGGTGGAGTTGTAGTCAAACAAATTCCGAACTGAATGCCACTTCTTGAAAAATCTTTGGAAATTGTAAAATGTTACGTCTTAATTGTCGGCTCTGATCATGATCGAGGTGGGTGGGGGCCCCGGAGCACACGTCCCGTTATGTCGTACGACATTGCCAGTCTGGAACGTTGCAGACGAATCATCAATGCAGGTTGCCCCACACGTGATGGAACCTTGTGATTTCAAGGACTTTTCTCCTTTGATGTTCTTCTCTGTAAGAGCACCAGACCAAGAAGAGTTAAGAGAGCGAGAGAATTGGAGAGATCAATGTAAGGGTTACAAATATAATAACAATTTAAACACCCACATTTCAATATTTTTGCTCCTGTGCCTTTTGTAAAATGGCTCTTGGCTGCCCTCTGCGTTTGTTCTCTCCATTCATGAACATCTGAAATCAGTAATAATAAAATCTCAGTATTAACACAATTTTCATGTGTTTTATTTTGTTGTTCCCAGTTAAGAATGCACCATGGGAATTCTGAGTAAAAACACAAGTACAAAATAATAGGAATAATTAAGCACAACTAAAGATTACCAATAACTGTCGGAACTACGGTATTTGTTACATATTTACCGACTTATGTGTTGACATACAACAGGTGATACAACTAGAGAGTCCGAACACGCCACCCGAATTAGTCGAAGACGATGGGAACTGACGTTCCGAGTCTGGAACATTATGTCTTCCCTCTTTCAGAATTAGTCGAACTCGACAGTATGGGTGTACATTACGCACCAGACTGCCGTTTTGTGCAACAGCATCATTTGCTGCAACACCTCCAAAATAAGTGCATTGAGTGCGAATGGCATGTGTGTGTATTATAGTGTAACAGCTAGAGCATGAAACGTACCTACCAGCGTCAGAATTGCACCTCGTGCTTATTAATTCACTCGGAAGTTGTGTACATCTGGTGCTGCTGTTGCCTAGGCCGAGAGAGTGCACCTTAGAAAGAGTGGACTGGCACTTCTTGCATATCGGTGGTAACAAAGCGGTCCACGGAACAATTTTGTACATACGCCCTTATCTTTTCGGCCATGCAACTCGCCAGGCGTTAGCGAAACGTTCCCTCACCTGGTGAACGTCGAAGGGCGTCTAGTGAGGAACTTGAACGGAATATCCAGCACACTTGCTTCACTACTACCACAAATCGCATCCTCCAGCAAACCGCTGTCTGCAAGCGCATGCGTACGCAAAGCGAGCAGACGGCAAGGCGGCGGCAGCCGCCAAGAACGACACGTGACGTTCTGCTGGCGCATGCGCAGCGCAATTAATTTTCCTCTCCCGAAGGCCAAGCGTGCTCACGTTAGAGCACTGCACGGGCCCGAGCTTACCCGAAAGCCCTAGCTCGGCTCGGAGCGTGGTCCGGGCCGGGCTTGGCGTTTTTTAGGCGGGCCTGGGCCGGGCTCGGGCTTCAGCCAACGGGCCCGAGAGGGGACGGGCTTGACAACGCCAGACATGGTCGGGCATGTACGCGAACAAATTTCACTTCACGAGACTAGACAGCTGAATTTTCACGTTACTTTTTTCCCCATTGGGTATGGGATATCAGGTATTCTCATCTGAGAACTATCACTTTTTTACATGTGATCGTGCTTATTTCGTGGATGGGTCTGTATGTCACGCGTGCGCTCACACACGTTTGGGGACGATTGGTGTGGGGTCAGTAGTATCGATATGTGTCGTATAAGCAGGGGGTCCAGTTAGCCACATGGACCCTTGGGCCCTGCCCTGAGCCCTTCGCGTATTTTTCCTCGCGCGGCGCGTGTCGGAGGGTTGTCCGCGCGCTTATAACCCCAAGAACACACTGTCATCCGAGGCATATTCCTAGGATATCACCGACGGATGGGACTGACATCCTCAGGGTGGTAAAATTGATCCTCCAAGTATCCTTACCATGTCATGTTTGCACTCCTCAGTTTGCATCCCTAGTCTATCCCTAGAACATCCCCAAGGATCAAGGAGGGACAGTGTAAGGACGCATGCAAGAGTATCCATTCCTACATTAATTTAGGTTGGACACCTCCATATAATCTTCCCAGTGGCGCCCTAGTATTGCTACTGTAAGGTTTGTGTATGGTTGTAGGGTTTTATTACAGTAATAACAAAGCACAGTTACAAAACATTTGAGACATCAAACAATGTTGGCAGTGAACAGAAGAGTTTCAACAGCTAATGTTTCAGTTCTATTACTCAAACTTTGCATACAGAAAAGCAAGCACCAACATCACATATAAAAATCTGAAGTACTGTAGGGACTTTGATTCAGAACATTGTATAGAGTATATCCACCAAAAACGAACATGTCCCCTGAATCCGTATTCTTCGGATGCTTTATAACCCTATTGAAAAATCCCGTATGAGACTCATACGGTTCCTATATCAGTTTGTATGGTTCCCGTACAGATTCGTATGGGTCCTATATTTATACATATGGGCCGCCTATGAAGTCATATGTAGGCAATATGGCATTCTTATGGGTACCGTACGGAGTCATATGGAGTCAATATGATACTTATGTGGGCCTCATATGAAGTGATATGGGACCGTATATCACATATATTTCACCCGTATGAAGGGATGTGGCAGCAATATGGGTTCCATACCACTTCGTATGTGACAGCAATAGTACACATATGGGGCCGTATGTAGCACATTAGGATAGTATGGGGGACAGGAATCACACATGACACATAATTCGAAACGTTGATTCTGCCACATAGTTATGATCACAATTATGCCAAACTAGTTTTTGAAATGGGCCACTTCATTGCATCACACACTTACCTTATAAAAATGGATTGCGCGAACCAAATGTGTGTCACTGCCCTGGAGGAACGTGCAGATACATAAACTCACTGCTACGTTCCTGTGTTAGGAACTAAATAGTAATGGACGGACGGAAATGATGCAGAAATAGGATACACGCTCCGAACGACACGCGAGTTGACACACATGACTAGGTTAGGTCAGGTTGGATGATGTCACTTTTTGCCAAGAATACAATTAGTTATACCCTAACATAGATTTGCCCTGCTTTCTAACCTTATCCAGTACTCAAAGTATCGATTCTTCAGGTATTGATCTGAAGTACACGGGCAGCCTGCTCAAGACTCTTGGGGACCCTTGTAGTTCATGGCAGTAGTGAGTCTCTATCGAGAGACGGTGGTGTCGCTTGATGGCGTTGTGCGTCTAATATAGAGGCCTAAAATGTTCCTATCAAGAAGGTACTTGTTGTGACAGATTCCGCATTCCTCCCCCTTCACAAACACTCCCGAAGTTTCTGAGAAATCCTAACGGTAGCCGAGAAATGTGGAAATTTTTGGCTTCCATCAGCACATATACGACACATTCGGAGCGCCGTCACTCCCGCGGCGTTTGCCGGATTCACGCCAAAATTTGTGTCCGAATAGGTCTCGAATAGTTCTATGATCGGCCAAATCACACCGCGGTCCGGTCTTTAGCGGTTCGGAAATTGTGGGTGAAGACGCGTTTGCGAAGCTCTCTTTGAAAATTTTGGGTCCTTTTTCGGAAGGAAGCTCGCGTACGACGATGTTCATTTTTGTAACCTACTCTACATGACGTAACAAACGTGACAAAATTGACCGCAGCTCTGGAACTTTACTGATTCTCCAGTTACCGGATTCCGTGTTTGCACTCCTCACAATACATGTGACGGGCGGCGGCATTTTCCTAAAACCGCCCCAGTTGCAGCTACATAGTCGTCTGTAACATAGTTTTGAAGGTCTCGACGCGCTCTTTTCAATCGAGTTTGTCCTATAGGCCCGCAAAGTTTCGTTCTCCAAGATAAGATATTGGCTTTGTAGTTTTTCGACGCCAACGTGTCTGGGGGATGACGCCCTGAAACGCTTCCCGCTGTTGAGTGCTGTAAGTTACTTACCTAACGGCCGATTTACCCAAAATTTTGTGTGTGCATGCTCCGTACCCTGCACTACAAGTTTCCTATTCGGGCCACCCGTCAATTTCTAGCTGTTAGGGCGTCATTCCGAAAATTCCTGACGCCGACCCCCGTTCGGCGACATTTGTCTCAGTGTTTGGGTTCGAACCCCACGGGAGATCAGAACCTCCCTCTGATGGGCACACGTACTCAAAGCGGGGAAGGCGTAGGAACCTGCAACACCTTTTTATCTCTCTCAGTTCTCTAGTTAGGATCCCGTGGCAACGGCGGCTTCCTTATACATGGGGCGCGAGGCATTTTTTTCGAGGATTTCCGTTCTCTTGATATAGCACGAAGAGCGCCGCGACTGTGGCGTCCCCAACGCCACACTCTGCATCCGCCACTGCCCACTGCTGCTCAGTCGACGTTGGAGCACCGGAGGCGTGCGGTCCCGTGTTGTCGTCGTTCCTGGTGTTTCGGCGTGGCATTGATGGCTCGGACTGTTCTAACTGTGTGTCTGTGCCTTGCTAGTGACGTCTGGGCATGTTTCTCTGTTTGTACGCCTTGGAAGATACGACCAGAAGCCGTTGGATTTCGCGAATGGAAGGTTAGTTGAGAGGTTGCTGTGCCATGATTCATGCACGGTTTGCTTGGTAACATTCCTAGCATGTGGGTTCCTATTACTTTATGCACTCAGTGTGATGGCTACCCTCGTGAGTCCTGTTACCTTATGCTGAACTCGGTGTGGTTGTTGCCGTAGTCGTTATCTGATATCGTCACTTGACATCGGGTGAAGTTGTCACATGTGATGCTCCATTGGCCTGTTACAAATGGGGAATATTCGAATTTCAGACGCTTTTGACAGATTTGTTTCTGTGCACAAGACAAATGGGCTGTCGCACTCCTGACGTAGGAAATGAACACACACGTCGCTGAGATCTTAAAAGACAAAGTAAGTTAAGCTACAGGTCATTGCAAAGATTTTTACTGAGTTGTGTTTCCTGCAAAACAGGTGGGGTGCGCACTTCACCCATGCAACTCCAATGTCTGCTTCATGGCAGTGCAAGCTTTTACAACCGTGCCCTTGAATGCAACAAGCCAAATAAACTGGATAACAGAGAAAAGTTTCCTGGTTCTTTTGCCACTATGTTCGCGTAAAGATATTCTGCTTATCATACCTACATTTTTCTAAGATCTGTACTGCTTTCACAATGTATCCTCCCCTTTGGTGCTTTGTGTGTAGGTGGATTTTGGTTCCCCACGATGTGTCACTGAATGCACCCTGTATAACCTTTACTCCGTATCGTCATACGACCGTTACCCGACCAGCGGCTTCTTCAACGTGGTACATAACCTTATGCTCTCTGCGCCCCGTATAAGCGGTCTCATAATTCCGTTGTGGCTCACACAGTCATGTGGGTATATGGGTCACATGAGAATTGTATGGGACGTTTATACGGGATTGTTGGATATGGGGATTCTCGTATGGCTCATACGGACCATATGAGGACCCCGTATGGTCTATATAACTCATATGTCCATATAACACATAACCCCATGTTCAATAATGCCATATATATGGGACCCGTATTTATTCGATATGGGCTTTTTCAATAGGGAATGTAGAAAAATTTGATGAAAGCAGAACATATGTTGCATTATTATTCCATAACACAGAACACTGGCTAGAATCAGTCTCCAAATAATGTAGAGTATATAATGACTAGCATAAAGTACAAAAAAAAATCCTTACAGATAGAGGGCAAGTGTCACTCAGTGCTCAACTGTTGCACCTCCGAGCTTCATATATAAACATACGTTTCTTTTCAAATAAGCCACCTGCGGTATAATCTCCTGTGCCCCCTCTTTTATCACACAATGACAAACTGCTTTGGTTAAAACTACCTTGCACAGTGCAGTATATACTGACGAATTTTGTGGCACACAAATGGGCATCAAGCAAGAATAAAATAGTGACTAGTGTTGTGCCACACAAAAAGTTAAAATACAAAGTGGACTGACAAGAGCTGAAGTGTTTAAATCTTCAAGCGCAAGTATACTCAAGTGAACAGTACATCAGCAATGTCTCAATATTAAGGCTTCCAAGCATACAATGAAAGATAGTGGATGTTCTCTCTCAACTCTGGCATATGACATGGGCTTCCTTGTTCACAAGGAAATAGCAAAACAGAAAATGACATGGTACTGTTGCATTTTGGGTGCCTCTCTCTTTTTTCATGTTCTTCAAAGGGAATAATTAATTAGCTGCAATGAAAAAATAACATGACTATACCCTTGCTGTAGCATCTTATAGTGACTAGATTAAACATGTAAAAAGGCAAGCACAGTATAATGTGTACCAGTAGTAAAGCGTGTAAGATTATAACGTTGAGTGACTTTAAAAAAAATCAAAATAAAGGGCAATACATAGTGAATATTTTACAAGAACATAAAAGTTTAAAAAAGAGCACATTGTGACATGTAGGTCGTTCCATTGCACACAATGCTGATCTCAGTATGCTGTGTACATATTTTCAAAACACCAAATAGCTTATTTCTCTACCACAGTGACACCCTAGAAGCAAGTTCACAGAAGGGTGACTGGGAGACCCAGACACATCTCTGTGCACACTTTCCAGTTCAGTACTTGTTGTAGCTTGGCATTTCGGGCAGAAACGCCCAGGATCACAATCATTTGAAGGTACGAGTTCAGTAGTGGTACAAACTCACGAGATGGTCGATAAGGCCCCTGTTTATCTCGTACTTGCAAGGAACTATGCTGCCCCACTGCACAGACCTCGCACGAATGAATGTCGCTGGTCGCACAATCACTATCATGATATCGCACAGTCAGCTCATGCCACGAAAATACCCCTCAGAGTGATCATATCGTGCTCATGGATTATTTTGCAGAGCTTTGGTTGTAAGTGATTGTCGTGATTCCGAGCGGGTTAGGTCAGGCAAGAGACTACCGCTCCCGATAATGTCAGAACGTGAAGTGTTTATTCGACCAACCCCGACAGGCCACCCCGACACACACGCGCGAAACAGTTTCTTCCTCGTCGTCATCCCGACATCTCCCCCTTTTAGAAATTGTTGCACTGAAGATAAAGAACACATATTACATAAAGAACACACTTTCCCCTAAGCGTCATTTCCAGCTCTATGGTGCTACAACACCGTATCGTTCAGGTTTTTTTACAATTCTCCCAGACCTTGTTCTCAGTCCCTCAGCCTGGTTTTGAGATGCGTGGGAGGTCTCCCCCGTTGTTTGATCGCTGTGGCGCTGCTGGGTCGCCTGGTCATCCCGATGAGAGCTCGAATCCGCCTGCAAGTGCCTGCTTGTGCGCCTTGTGACCCCAGCACTTGTTTGGACGACGTAGGACCTCGGAGTAGAGGCTGTGCCCCAAATCGTACCGTGTGTTGCTGCTCCAGACAGGATCCTAACGTGTGTTTCGCTGGGCAGCTCCTGGCGTTCGCACGCCCTCCGTCGAGTGTCGTACGTGGACGCTTGAGACTTCTGCGCCTCGTGGTACGCCTTCCTGTACTCGGTCAAGTGGCTCCACTGTGGAATAAGATTGTCGGGCGTCGTCGGCACAGTAGACTTGATCTTTCGTCCCATCAGCAGCTCGGCCGGCGAGTAACCGCACTGTCCAGGCGTAGACCGGTGTGCTAGAAGCGCCTGGTGCACATTGGGTGATTTTGCAAGTAGCATCTTCGCCGTCTGCACTGTTCGTTCCGCCTGACCGTTGCCCTGGGGATAATAGGGGCTCGACGTCACATGCCTGATGTCGTGTTTGGACAGGAACCGTTTGAAGTCGTGCGACGCGAACTGTGGTCCGTTGTCTGAGCGGATCACGTCGGGAAACCCAAATCTTGCGAATATCGGCTCTAGCTTCGAGATGACGTCTGCGGTTGCAGTTTTCTTCAGTGGCGCTAGCTCAAAGAATTTGGAAAAGTAATCGACAACGACTAGGTAGTTCCGGGACTTGGCGTAGAAAATGTCCATGCCGATTACCTCCCACGGTCTTGCCGGAAGCAGAGTCTGAAGCAACGGTTCGGCGCCTGGCCGCCTGTGTGCCTGGCAGGTTGGGCACTTCTGCACGAAGTCTTGAAGGTTAGCGCTGATTCCTGGCCACCAGACTGTCTCGCGAGCGTTAGCGCGGCACCTTGAAACGCCTTGATGGCCCACGTGTAGTTTCTCGAGAACTTCTTGCCGAAGCGAAGGAGGTATGACCAGACGGGCGCCCCTAAGGAGAAGACCGTCCACAACAGAGAGCTCGGCTGCAACGCTTGCGTATAGACGAACTTCAGGAGAGAGATCTCTCGTTTCTGGCCACTGTGTGGCGCTGTATTGAGTCACCAACTGCAGAGTCCTGTCTGCCTCCTGAGCTTGTCTAATGCGCGACAGCATGCTGTCGGACGCCGGCAGGCTTTCGATGGCAAGGGCTTCGTAATCCTTTAAGGCGATTTCCAGAAGTCCTCCGTTGCTTCTCTGCACAGGGTTCCTCGAGAGAACATCTGCGGTGTGCAGGTTCTTTCCTGGCACGTGATCAATAGAGAAATCGTACTCCATGGTACGTAACCTCATCCGCTGTAGCCTAGGCGTCAGATCGTCCAGCCGCTTTGTCGAAAAGATGGGCACCAGCGGCTTGTGGTCGGTTTCGACGTGAAAACGGAGGCCGAGAACGTACATTCGGAACTTTTCGCACGCCTATGTGATAGCCAAGGCCTCCTTCTCCACCTGCGCGTACCGCTGTTCCGTGGACGTCAGGGCCCTGGAAGCGTAAGCAACAGGTCGTCGCTGGCCGTCCAGGTCTTCCTGGAGCAATACTGCGCCCAGGCCATACGAAGACGCATCCACTGAGAGAGTGTGTGGACGACCGGGATCGTAGTACGTCAGCACAGACGTTCTTGTGAGCTGGTCTTTCAAGCTGTCAAACGCACGTTGCTGTTGTGGGCCCCAGATCCACGCGGCGTCGGATGCAAGCAGATCCCGCAAAGGTTTGCTGATTTCGGACAGTCCCGGCAGAAACTTCATGAGATGGTTTAGCATCCCGAAGAAGGCCCTGAGCTCGCTGAGTGACGCCGGAACAGGCAGTTTCCGGATCGCTTCGGTTTTTTCGGGGTCCGCGGATATCCCCCCTGGTGATAGGATATGTCCCAGGAACTGGATCCTCTGCTTTCCGAACTCACATTTTTCCTTATTCAAAGTGACACCTGCATCACTAAGTCTCCGGAGTACAGCGTCCAGGCGTTTGTCGTGCTCCTTGCGGTTACTCCCGTAAACCAGAATGTCGTCCATGTGACAAGTAGTTCCTGCTAGGCCTTCCAGAATTCGTAACATTTCTCTTTGAAAGAACTCTGGTGCTGTGGCGATGCCAAAGGGCAGGCGGAGGAACTGGTATCGTCCCAAGGGCGTGATGAAGGTCGTTAACTCGGAGCTTTCCGGGTACAACGGAAATTGCCAATAACCAGCATTGGCGTCGAGCTTGCTGAAGACGGCTGCGCCAGATATCTTGCTGAGATTTTCTTCAACTGTTGCATCATGACACGCTCCCGGACTATTTGTTTGTTAAGCTCTGCGTAGTCAACGCATATACGAAGTTTTCCATTCTTTTTCTTCACCACCACCATTGGGGCGCACCATTCTGTGGCGTGTTCCACCTTCCGTATCACGCCGAGTTCCTCCATGCGGCGCACTTCGTCTTGGACGGCAGGGAGCAACGGTAACGGCACGCGTCTCGGGTAGGTCACAGCATGTGGCGTCGCACCCGGTACCAATTTGATTTTGTACTTGACTGCGAGCTGTCCGAGGGTACCAAACAACCTTGAATACTCAGAGACCACAGGATCGCTTCCTGTGCTGTCCTCTAGTGCGAGCAACTGTGGGAGAACGTTTAGTGCTCGTATGGCAGGCCTTCCAAGAAGGGCATGTTGCAAGCCATCCACGACGAACACGTCTTGCGTCGTTGTGTTTCCGTTCCAGGATATGTTAACTCTTGTCTGCCCAATGGTCTTTACTTTGATCCTCCCAGGTCCATAGAGCGCTTTCGTGGGTTTCTTCACACAAACGTCTGGCGGGAGCGAAGCTCCCGGCACTGCAGTCACGTCGGCGCCTGTGTCGACCTTGAATTTGAGTTGTCTCCCATCAATGGAGGCTGTGATGAACCACGGGTCACATGCCGGCGAGAGGTGCATTTCTCCTAGAAACACCTCTTCCAAAGCGCCTTTCCGAGCCGCACCTCGTGCACGACCTCGTCGTGTTTCCTTCTGTTTCCTGTCTTTCTTAGCATATTTGCAGACCGTCGCATAATGTCCCTTCTTTCCACAGAGGCGGCAAGTCTGTCCTTGGGCTGGGCAGCTCGTTCTGGGATGGCCACGTGTGCCGCCACACCAACCGCATGGCTCTGTCGGCACGCTGTCTCGGCCACCAGAGGGCTTCAAGGGCACCCTTCCACCTGCTGTGAGAGCGTCTAGATCAGTCTGTTGAGCCGCGCCGTTTCCATGCAGCACCTGTTGCTGGCTCTTTACTGCCTCAGAGTTACGGGCTGTGTTTACTGCCTTGTCCAGCGTGAGATCTGCATCCAGCTGCAGCTTTTCGCTCAGCGAGCGGTCACGCAGTCCAACCACAAGCCTGTCGCGGATCAGTTCGGCCTTCAGCGCACCGAATTCACAAGAATCCGCAAGACGGTGGAGCTCCTTTATGAACGATTCAACCGGCTCGTGTTCCAGCTGGCAGCGCTGATTAAACAGCGCTGCCACCATGTGGCAGCGCTGCCACCATGTCGTGATTCCGAGCGGGTTAGGTCAGGCAAGAGACTACCGCTCCCGAGAATGTCAGAACGTGAAGTGTTTATTCGACCAACCCCGACAGGCCACCCCGACACACACGCGCGAAACAGTTTCTTCCTCGTCGTCATCCCGACAGTGATGTTATCTGCTGAGTCCCCTACTGCCCAGCATGAGCTCACTCCATGACATCGTAATGGTCAAG
This sequence comes from Ornithodoros turicata, assembly GCF_037126465.1. NCBI lineage: Eukaryota > Metazoa > Arthropoda > Arachnida > Ixodida > Argasidae > Ornithodoros > Ornithodoros turicata. The sequence continues at coordinate 512,032 of NW_026999348.1, read as the reverse complement.
ATGCGATCAGCAAAATTAATTTTGTAAGGTTGGTGTAGTGGTGTGGTATAGTTACTTACAAGCACAATATTACAGGCAGCATGTCGAACTACACGTCAGTTCGTACTAAAACTGGACTCTTGCCTTATCAAATGATTGGCCTTCTCAAATGATTGCGAGCTTTGCAGCGCGAAATGCTGAGCTATGCCGCTAAGGTATCATCTTGATGGAGAAATGTATCACTCTGGTGTTCCATTAACTTTTCCACATGCAAATTACAACTGCTGTGCAGAAGCCCTCTTGGTGGCCTTTTTTGCTATCCTTTCCCGCGCATGCCGCAGCCAGGTCTGTATCGCCTTCTCAGTTTCGGCAACCGTTCCACAGTCTGTAGCTTTGTTGACAGCACCTGTAAAAATAAATACAAATTGTTTTAAACACACAAGCATGTCTATTGCAGTGATGGAGAGCCTCAAGTTGTTCTGGCGCAGAAAAAAATCGAATTTTGGTACAGCATGTTACAGCTTTGCAATCCACCATCGGACGGCCCCGGACATATATGGTTTCTATTTTATGACGTGGGATGAGTGCTTTCCACTTTAATTTCAGTGTCATTGTATCTAGGCCAATTTGTCACTCTATTTACACGTGTGAGATTCGGAAGCTGGAGATTCAGGAGCTACGAGCCTGACCTGCTTCCGAGAAGTCAGTGTATAGCGGTCGTGAACCGAGTTTCCACATACACAATGTGCTTCATTGTCTGAAGGCCTAGCAATCCTTAAAACTGCCCTTAGGACACCATATTTGCGAGTTTTTATCTCGTCAAAGGCACACCCTTGAACCCTCGGAACTTAAGATGTAATGCTATACACCCCTAACAATATATGGGGGAAAGAAGAAAGAAAGAAATCAGCTGAATATGTCAAATAGTTATGAAGATAAGTGGCGTCAAACTTCGTAGGAACCCTACGGTTGAAATGCCCACATCTCAATGATAATCAAAAATAACTACAAATTATTTTCTACTATACTTTCAGTGCCCTTGTTCCTCCTAGGGACAGGGTTTTAATATATGTTTGAAAGAAAAAAAATTGGAGGTCTACCAGACCACCCTGCCTGCTTCGGTTGGTGAGATGTCTTTGAGAGTGGGAAAAACACAAGATAACACAAAACGAACAGCACAGATCCTTAAAACGTCAATGTGACGATACACACGTGTGCCCCCGTGACTTCTTGGCTAGGGCTAGAATAGGCCTAGCTGGCATCGGCTTTGGCCAATTACTAGGCTAGTAAAGTCGCTGCAACATCTCACTCCAAAGTTTAAATTTGGTTAAACGCTGCTTCGCCTCGTTAACTTGAGGTTTCGTTTTCTCCTGATGCACACGACATCCATGGACTGGAAAGTCGTTGCCCGCTCCGTGCTTTGGCGTAAACGCAGCCAAGAACACTTTCTATGGAGCTGGATGGAACAGCACTTATTGAAGAAGCATGAAAGTCACTGAAAAGGTTAACAAATACATACAAAGCCTCAAATTGCCTAGGAAATTAAACGAGAAAGATGAAAGTCACTGAAAAGGTTAGCTAGCTCTAGGACTTGTTCCTGCCTCAGAACATCAGTTCTCTCATGTTCAACAGTTGCCGCTTGCGTCGATCCCGCCATATGAATGTGTGTATGAGAGAGCAAAAATGTAAGAGTGAAAGGAGGATGAGTGCGATAGAGTGACTGGTTTGTCCCTTCAGACAACGCACCCTTGGAAGTCGCTGGGGAGGTATGTTAGCTTGATTCAATTGGTAGAGCCCTAGACTGGTAATGCAGAGGTTGTGGGTTCGAGTCCTACAGCTGGCTAACCTTTTCAGTGATTCCCTCATCTTTCTTCGTTAGTTTCTTAGGCAATTTGAGGCTTTGTATGTATTTCTCCCTTTTATGTTGTTCCTGCCTCAGAACATCAGTTCCCTCAAGCACTCGGTGGTTGGTGCATCACTCCTATTGCACTTCAGGCAGAAAAAGTAAGAATATGCAGTCAGCAAGACAGTCAAATGCTAATAAATGTACAGGATAATTTCCACATGCTATATGCCATACAGTTTGGGAATATACTCACTGCACATGATGCTGCAGCATTCTAGAGAGCTGAACTTCTTTTTGCCCCCACTTCCGGTCCAGTTGAATTCCTGAGCCACCTCGTCCGAGACCAGTGCATAGGGGATGCGTCTTGCTCTGTCTCCGTTGTTTGTGCCACCTAGCCTCATCATGTACCTTTCCTACAAGCAGAGTATACCAAAATACTGTGAACACATTTTTGTTGACAATGTATTAATTTTCGCACATCACACATTGAGTCATTTGTCGCAGGTACTTAATTTCGTGACTCGAAGGCTGTTTCCTTTCACAGTATAATTAACTGTGTTCGCGGGTACGATTGTTTGCTATCTTTTAATGGTTGCAAAACTTAATACATCACAAACAAGGATATGTTTACAGTATATATATATATATATATATATACGCTACAAAATTTAGGTTTGAACGACCAGGATGTTGAATATAGATAGGGGAGAAAAGACAGCAGAGACTGAAGTAGGGAGTAGGGGGAAGTTATTTATTAAGCTGGCATTTAAACTAAGGGTCTGGGAAGTCTACGTTTCGGCGGAAGCTCCGAAGAAGGCAGAGCTTCCGCCGAAACGTAGACTTCCCCAGACCCTTAGTTTACATGCCAGCTTAATAAATAACTTCCCCCTACTCCCTACTTCAGTCTCGGGTGTCTTTTCTCCCCTATCTATATATATATATATATATATATATATATATATAGAGAGAGAGAGAGAGAGATACTCATTGAACGATGCGACAGCACCAGAGGACACGTGTTTCGCCGTGTTTGCGGCTCCTCGGCCCTGGGTAGCTGCGCATCGTTCGGGATTGGCAAACCAGGGGTCACTCAGCGAGCGATATACATCTGGGAGGGTGACTGAGCACTCCTCAATGCCACAGTGCAAGCCAGTGAATTATAAAGAAGGGGAAAAGCCATTAAAAAAATAAGTAAATGATGCTAGATGTGTTTGAAATTCAAACTTACAGATTAAAATGGCTTCTATGGCTGCACGTAGAGAAACAGATACTCATTGAACGATGCGACAGCACCAGAGGACACGTGTTTCGCCGTGTTTGCGGCTCGTCGGCCCTGGGTAGCTGCGCATCGTTCGGGATTGGCAAACCAGGGGTCACTCAGCGAGCGATATACACCTGGGAGGGTGACTGAGCACTCCTCAATGCCACAGTGCAAGCCAGTGAATTATAAAGAAGGGGAAAAGCCATTAAAAAAATAAGTAAATGATGCTAGATGTGTTTGAAATTCAAACTTACAGATTAAAATGGCTTCTATGGCTGCACGTAGAGAAACAGATACTCATTGAACGATGCGACAGCACCAGAGGACACGTGTTTCGCCGTGTTTGCGGCTCGTCGGCCCTGGGTAGCTGCGCATCGTTCGGGATTGGCAAACCAGGGGTCACTCAGCGAGCGATATACACCTGGGAGGGTGACTGAGCACTCCTCAATGCCACAGTGCAAGCCAGTGAATTATAAAGAAGGGGAAAAGCCATTAAAAAAATAAGTAAATGATGCTAGATGTGTTTGAAATTCAAACTTACAGATTAAAATGGCTTCTATGGCTGCACGTAGAGAAACAGATACTCATTGAACGATGCGACAGCACCAGAGGACACGTGTTTCGCCGTGTTTGCGGCTCCTCGGCCCTGGGTAGCTGCGCATCGTTCGGGATTGGCAAACCAGGGGTCACTCAGCGAGCGATATACACCTGGGAGGGTGACTGAGCACTCCTCAATGCCACAGTGCAAGCCAGTGAATTATAAAGAAGGGGAAAAGCCATTAAAAAAATAAGTAAATGATGCTAGATGTGTTTGAAATTCAAACTTACAGATTAAAATGGCTTCTATGGCTGCACGTAGAGAAACAGATACTCATTGAACGATGCGACAGCACCAGAGGACACGTGTTTCGCCGTGTTTGCGGCTCGTCGGCCCTGGGTAGCTGCGCATCGTTCGGGATTGGCAAACCAGGGGTCACTCAGCGAGCGATATACACCTGGGAGGGTGACTGAGCATTCCTCAATGCCACAGTGCAAGCCAGTGAATTATAAAGAAGGGGAAAAGCCATTAAAAAAAATAAGTAAATGATGCTAGATGTGTTTGAAATTCAAACTTACAGATTAAAATGGCTTCTATGGCTGCACGTAGAGAAACAGATACTCATTGAACGATGCGACAGCACCAGAGGACACGTGTTTCGCCGTGTTTGCGGCTCGTCGGCCCTGGGTAGCTGCGCATCGTTCGGGATTCGCAAACCAGGGGTCACTCAGCGAGCGATATACACCTGGGAGGGTGACTGAGCACTCCTCAATGCCACAGTGCAAGCCAGTGAATTATAAAGAAGGGGAAAAGCCATTAAAAAAATAAGTAAATGATGCTAGATGTGTTTGAAATTCAAACTTACAGATTAAAATGGCTTCTATGGCTGCACGTAGAGAAACAGATACTCATTGAACGATGCGACAGCACCAGAGGACACGTGTTTCGCCGTGTTTGCGGCTCGTCGGCCCTGGGTAGCTGCGCATCGTTCGGGATTCGCAAACCAGGGGTCACTCAGCGAGCGATATACACCTGGGAGGGTGACTGAGCACTCCTCAATGCCACAGTGCAAGCCAGTGAATTATAAAGAAGGGGAAAAGCCATTAAAAAAATAAGTAAATGATGCTAGATGTGTTTGAAATTCAAACTTACAGATTAAAATGGCTTCTATGGCTGCACGTAGAGAAACAGATACTCATTGAACGATGCGACAGCACCAGAGGACACGTGTTTCGCCGTGTTTGCGGCTCGTCGGCCCTGGGTAGCTGCGCATCGTTCGGGATTGGCAAACCAGGGGTCACTCAGCGAGCGATATACACCTGGGAGGGTGACTGAGCACTCCTCAATGCCACAGTGCAAGCCAGTGAATTATAAAGAAGGGGAAAAGCCATTAAAAAAAATAAGTAAATGATGCTAGATGTGTTTGAAATTCAAACTTACAGATTAAAATGGCTTCTATGGCTGCACGTAGAGAAACAGTTACTCATTGAACGATGCGACAGCACCAGAGGACACGTGTTTCGCCGTGTTTGCGGCTCGTCGGCCCTGGGTAGCTGCGCATCGTTCGGGATTGGCAAACCAGGGGTCACTCAGCGAGCGATATACACCTGGGAGGGTGACTGAGCATTCCTCAATGCCACAGTGCAAGCCAGTGAATTATAAAGAAGGGGAAAAGCCATTAAAAAAAATAAGTAAATGATGCTAGATGTGTTTGAAATTCAAACTTACAGATTAAAATGGCTTCTATGGCTGCACGTAGAGAAACAGATACTCATTGAACGATGCGACAGCACCAGAGGACACGTGTTTCGCCGTGTTTGCGGCTCGTCGGCCCTGGGTAGCTGCGCATCGTTCGGGATTCGCAAACCAGGGGTCACTCAGCGAGCGATATACACCTGGGAGGGTGACTGAGCACTCCTCAATGCCACAGTGCAAGCCAGTGAATTATAAAGAAGGGGAAAAGCCATTAAAAAAATAAGTAAATGATGCTAGATGTGTTTGAAATTCAAACTTACAGATTAAAATGGCTTCTATGGCTGCACGTAGAGAAACAGATACTCATTGAACGATGCGACAGCACCAGAGGACACGTGTTTCGCCGTGTTTGCGGCTCGTCGGCCCTGGGTAGCTGCGCATCGTTCGGGATTCGCAAACCAGGGGTCACTCAGCGAGCGATATACACCTGGGAGGGTGACTGAGCACTCCTCAATGCCACAGTGCAAGCCAGTGAATTATAAAGAAGGGGAAAAGCCATTAAAAAAATAAGTAAATGATGCTAGATGTGTTTGAAATTCAAACTTACAGATTAAAATGGCTTCTATGGCTGCACGTAGAGAAACAGATACTCATTGAACGATGCGACAGCACCAGAGGACACGTGTTTCGCCGTGTTTGCGGCTCGTCGGCCCTGGGTAGTTGCGCATCGTTCGGGATTGGCAAACCAGGGGTCACTCAGCGAGCGATATACACCTGGGAGGGTGACTGAGCACTCCTCAATGCCACAGTGCAAGCCAGTGAATTATAAAGAAGGGGAAAAGCCATTAAAAAAAATAAGTAAATGATGCTAGATGTGTTTGAAATTCAAACTTACAGATTAAAATGGCTTCTATGGCTGCACGTAGAGAAACAGATACTCATTGAACGATGCGACAGCACCAGAGGACCAGAATGGCTTTTCCCCTTCTTTATAATTCACTGGCTTGCACTGTGGCATTGAGGAGTGCTCAGTCACCCTCCCAGGTGTATATCGCTCGCTGAGTGACCCCTGGTTTGCCAATCCCGAACGATGCGCAGCTACCCAGGGCCGACGAGCCGCAAACACGGCGAAGCAAGCACGTGTCCTCTGGTGCTGTCGCATCGTTCAATGAGTATCTGTTTCTCTACGTGCAGCCATAGAAGCCATTTTAATCTGTAAGTTTGAATTTCAAACACATCTAGCATCATTTACTTATTTTCTTAATGGCTTTTCCCCTTCTTTATATATATATATATGTATATGTATATAGGGCATAAGGTTATAAGGAAAAAATTTTTTATTGCAAAGCTTGGGGAGGGGCAGAAATTGGGGTTAAAAAGGCAGCACCCAATTCGAGTGTAAAATTTCTAGAATAATATGACATCAGCAAATACCGGGTTTATTTGGCTTCTTAGGCATGTCACAAATGTAAAAAAAAGGCTTCCAAGACAAGTAATAATATTGTCGGCTACACAATCAGGAGTGTTATGTTTCAATTCAATATATTGTCCTCCTTTCCAGAAAAATGTGCTTTTACAATTTATAGGTACCGCGCAGTTAAGAAAAGAGATGAACTTTGCAGAATTTTTGCATATACGCATCATTCGAGGGTAGCATACTAATCATATTCTTGCTTCACGTGTCCATGCGCTGCTGTGCATAGACTCGGTCGTCATCAAATGTATGTTGATGTATGTTGTGCACTGATTTGGTGGCAGGATACTCTCGCGGGACCCCACAAATCTGCATTGCAAACAAGGTTACACGAAAAAGTGACAAACAAAGAACTTACCAGCTGCTCTTTCTTTGCATCTGACTTTTGAATTTCTTTGTCGTAGTGAAGAAACTCATCGACATCAGTGAATAGTTCAGGGGCCATGACGTCATCCTTCTGAATATCTTTCAAAGCTTGCAGGGATGAAATCATTGTTTCAAGTTGATCGGTGTGCTCCAGGACACGCAGAGTGATGATGTTCATGGTACGAAGAACTGTTTTCTCAAACTCTACAACACAAACAGTAGGGAGTCAGCAACAGAACAGATAACTTTGCATGTTGTGGGCTTGAAAGTTATGTGAGCATCTGGGATGAATTGAACAAAAGGGAATGTAAATTATCTGATGATGAAGTAACTGGCAAACAAGAACAATGGGGAGTATTAGGTACCCTTTCTTGGTATTTGGCAAATAAATATTTCGTCACTCCTGCAACTTCACTCTCCAGTGAGAGGGTGTTTTTTACATCTGGGAACGTTGTTGCTGCATGCCATGAATGTCTTCTCACAGAGCATGTGAAACAACTAGCTGAATCTAGTGTTGAATGCTCAAATAAATGAGTTCTGAGAGTCACCATGTTGTGCATATTCGGTGTTTTATTCAATATTCAATCTTTTCACTATTTGCACATCCTACTTTTTTTTTTACATCTGCACAATTTCAACTGCAAAACTGAAGGAATAGCTCACTTCTCACTGTAACTGATATATGTATAGCATTTACGATTGACACCAAGTGACAGTCCTGCAAGCAATTCTAAGCTCATTTATCGCTATGAAACTGAAATTTCCTGAGTATGTACTGACCTGACCTGTGTGCAGATGGCTCTGGAAGTGTACGAATACAGGCCTGTGAAGTGCTACGCACTGAATGTTCGCTGGCCGATGATGCACTGCGAGCTGAAGGATATATTTCGAATGTAAGAGGCAGTTGTCAAACCTTACATACAAATGTTTATGCCGAAGTGCACTCATGAAGCTAACTGAAACTCAAAGTCAGCCACTAAATGGATGCGTGCAACATTAACTAAAATATGCACCATAGAAAGTCTGTGGTCTCTTTGTTGTTCTTGAACACTCCGAGGGATCAGACAACTGGGTATCGTCACCTGCATAAGGATGCCAAGAAAATACATTACAACGTGCTCTTTGAATACAACAGACACAGCTTGTTCTTCTCATCACACACATACAAAAAGAAAAGGAAGAAGAAAGAAAAACTCACGGTCATCAGGCTGGAGAGGGCCACGGGTACATGCTGGTTCTCCTAGGTCACGCATGTCAGGCATCTGTGTTAGCACGCTTCTTCTGAATATAGCGCCTTCTACTGAATATATGTAAGCACAAACACATGACAGTCATTGAATGATGGAAATTCAGGGAGAAGCAGAAAAAAAAAGAAAGTGATAACGTTTATTAAGAAGGAAGGACAAAGAAGTTGTACAAAAAGGGGGAAGATCCACCAAGGGCATGCTAATGTATTGTGCTCTAGTGTTAATCAGTGCTGCTTTCATGATGGTTCTTTACTTCCTAGGTCTGACATATTGTACACGATAGGTTTTATCAAACCATTCCGTTTGGGCAAACTGCCACATGTTTCGCAGGCTCCAATGTTTCGTCCTAGGGTTTATACGGTACGACATGCTTGAAAACACTGCGCACCTCAAAGCTTTGCGCAGTGTCAGCGTCATAATAGTGAAGTGCTTACTGTGGTTTGATGAGACTCAGTGCATCCAATACGTCTCAGATAGAAAGCAAAAAGTCGTCCTAGAAGCTACACAGTTAGGCACTACGCCTCGCACATTACCACACCATTGGTGGCTCTTTCCCCTTCCCTTTTAAATTTTTGTGTGTTTGTGTGTGTCCATTGAGTCATGTCCCTCATTATCTGCCACATTCAGAGATACGGTAGCCACGGAGCACAACCACATAGCTACGATGCAAAACTATGCCATCACACCAATGTCAGCTATGGCAGCAGGCTGCTTTTAGAAGTGCATGCAACTGTGCATAGAGTAACTGTACAACAAAATAGAATACTAAGCACTAACCTAGGCACTAGGCAATTACTTTACTTTTGTTTCTGTAAGGCTTTATGAAGAAAGTTTCTGCGTTGCCTTGAGTTCCTCATGGTGTGCTGTCCGATGATGTAGGAGAGTATCAGTCCATATAGATTTAGAGTATTCGTCCCAACCACAGCACCCAGGGTGTTTACTAAACACTAGCTTTCAAATACCCCGACTTTTCCGGGTTTTCACTATTTCAAGCAAATTCTGTGACTGCACTAATGGAAAATTGCTGCCTGCTCCAACACTCTCATAAAAATCACTCATAACACAGATTATGCATACAGTAATGCAGACCATTTATTACATTTAAGGGAGTATGCGGGTATCAACTCAAATGAACAAGAAAGAAGAAAAACTTCTGGAAATAACATCTTTGGCGAGAAAAATCTATCTTCTATGTCATCCAAAAATATGTTTGTTGAATTCCAGCCCTAAGTGCCCAAAAATTCGTTTTTTTCTGAGCCATGGTAGCAGGCAATATTGCAAAGATTATGAAAAATTTTCATTTGTCAAATGGCCGTACATCAGGTATGACACCACTGAACCATGCTGATGCTACCTTTGCTAGAATGGAGAGAAACTGTGCACTTCATTTCCTCAAAACAACTTCTTGCTTTACCTGCTCCACTTGTGACACTGATATCTCGGTCATTCGATCAGAGATGATCATACGTCTGTGCTCGACCCATGCTGGAGTAGTACTCAAGTATCACCATGGATACCGTATACTCTAGAAAGACATTTCTCGGAGTTCTTCAGAAAAAATATTCAACTGCTTCTGATTTACGCAGGCGCGACTTTTGACAGTAGCGGCAAAAAACGTTACCTTAATGGAAACTGTTTGGAAAGCGAACTTTTCCTCTTGGGCAGAAGCTATGGTACTATTAATAAGGGTATGAGATCAAAATAATCAGTCGAAGTCCATTTTTGTCTAATGTTTTTATCTTTTGCCTTTCAGAGCTGTTCATGTTGCGGGGTTATTTCAAGCACATTAGCATTTTTTCGTGTGATACGTGCCTTCTGGGCACGCTGGAAACCAAGGAAAATTTTAGTAAGGTTACCATATTCCATACTGCATCAAAATAGGACGTCTTCACAACCATTTTATTAAATGAAGCAGCCGACAGAGAACAACTGCCATGAATGCCGGTGATTCGTCGAAACTCCATCTAAAACGTTCCCAAAAAAGCACAACTGAACCTTTCTTGTAGTGCAAGAAAATAATTCTTGTGATGGACAATTCGCACACTGGACGATGTCGCACGGTCTCTCACCATTGTGCGTACGCCACTGGGCCTAACGGCCACTGCACTGCGATAAGAATATAAAACATTTTTTCTTCAACTGTATTTTTTTGCTATAGAAAACAAGCTCATTCAATAGCTTTGCGGTGAAAAAAAAAAGAAAAAACACGTATGTTCGGAAAAAAGTCCCAATCCTGCAATTCGAGTAGTGCAATCCCAGCGCAATTCGAGCAACAAACAATTTTTATGAGTAAGGGTGAACGCATAATTATTTTCTCATGGTACAACACAGGTTCAGGTGTGCGTTTTTGGGACGTTTTTAGATGTAGTTTCGACGCATTACCAACATTCATTGGGACTGTTTTCTGTCGGCCGCTTTATTTAAAAAGTGGTCACGAAGATGTCCCATGTTGGAGAAAGTGACACATGTAAAGTTCAATAACCTAAAGGAAATGCGAGGCCATTTTCCGCTAGAAGTGTTTTTTTGAAGTACGGAATGTGGTAACCCTATTAAGTTTTCCTGACTTTCCAGTACACCCGGAAGGTATTCTAAAAAAGAGAAAAACGTGAATGTGCTTGAAATAGCCCCACAACACGGACAGCTCTGAAAGGCAAAAGATAAAACCATTGGACATAAATGAACTTTGGCTGATTGTCTGGACGCCATACTCTATTTGTTGCAATAATCTTCTGCCCAAGTGGGAAAAGTACGCACCCCAGACTTTCTTCAAGGTAACCTCTTCGCGCTTGTGTCAAAATGTGCGCCCACATAATTCAGAAGCAGTTAAATGTTTTTCTGAGGAACTCCGCGAAGTGACTTACTACAACGTAAGGTATCCATGATGATATTTGGACACCAATCCAGTGGGGGTTGAACCACACTCATTGGATCATCTGGCATGGAATGACCGATCTCCACAACCACTCCGTTTGTTTTCTTAGAATCAATGAACCTTCCTAGAGTAAAAAACAAAAAGCTCGGGCTGTTTTGTGGTACATTTTAAAAGCGATAAAACACCAGTGCAGGGGACACGAAAAGACGACACACACACGAAGCACTGGTGTGTGTGTGTCGCAGGAGTACGTGTGTGTGTGTGTCATCTTTTCATGTCCCCTGCACTGGGGTTTTATCGCTTTTAAAACCTTCCTGGAGGTTGTGAAATTCTTGTTATTTTAGGTAAACCAATCAATAATGTGTGCTATGTGTGTCAGTCAGATGCATCAGTTGTAACCACATGAAAAAAAAAATTGTGTCCAATTTCGAAAGGAGCGGAAGACTGGTGTTTTCAACAGCACTTATTTTCTGCTATGATGAACTGGTGCGCAAACATTATGCACAGCTGATGACGTGCGTACACAAGTTTTAGCTCGATGCTTTTGATAGGACGTAGCAAAATAAATGACACGCAGATTGCAGAAATTAAGACGTTCAAATTTGCTGTAAAACTGGACGCAGGTATCGCATGAGTAGAATTTGCAGGATACATCATACTTTGTCATCGCACCAAAGGTGCTGTATCGAGCATTGCTTGCGGCCGCGTTTGTGCTGCTGGGCAGGGAGACAGTAAAACCTCATACTTCCGTTGGTTCTCGGAGCTGCAAATGGCGCAGCAATATAGCCTCGCGGATCTGGGGTACCCGAAATGTGCTGGTCATTGCGAAAGTAAAAAAAAAAAAAAGAAAAGATGAAAGAAATCAACAGTAACTGCGAATGGGAGGAAGGCGAAAGCAGATTTGCCTTGGGTGGCCTGGGACACTGTTGTCGCCCCCTCGAAACACTAGCGCGTGCTGCCTATACCTGCCATCAGCTGTGTTTCTCTTGTGACGAATTATGCTTCAAATAAGTGAGCAGTCAAACCGAAACAGGAATATGGAGGTCGCAGAAACTTTACCTTCCAGAGGCCAACGCGTTACGTCACCCTGCATGGAGCGGACAAGTATAGCATGACAATGAAAAAATGCTGGTGAAGTGTTCCCTAGTCTCGGGGTTTTTACATTATGCAAGTATAGTATAGCACACCGGTCATAGCCACTGTTACACTCCTGGAACAAAACAGACGAGATCAGGTTAGTCAGACACTGATGAAAAGGAACAGCAGTCACTTACTCTCCTGAGAGTCAGAAAACAGAGCGGAAATATGACTAATGCACGGTGACGTTGGCCGAGCAGAGAAAGAAAGAAAAAGTACTTCCACTGGCGCTTGGTTTGAGCCAGACTTTTTCAAATTTCAAAAGTCCCTTTTTAAGATTTCACCTTCGTTTTCAAGTGAGATATTTCACAACTATGTTCAGTTAGTGTAAATGATTGTGGGAATATCGAAAGCTTGAAATCCATTTGGTTATGTAATCTTTCTCTAATATAAACTAACATGCCAAGTTGTGCAATACTTACGACGACAAGCATCACGTTTCTTCTTGTGAGCTTGCAAGGTACGCCATTCTGCTGACGTCTGCATCCTCGTAGGCAAGTCTCTTTGAAGGTGTGCGGACAGTGGAAACAAATTTTAGCTTTGAAACCCAAAGGTAACTATAAGCATTACACAGCTATTCATCTCTTGTGGTAGATATTTGTAGCCAACACTTTTTGCTGCCTGAACGGTGCAAAAACGTACCCGCATGAACGCAGTTCTTCATCAATTGCCACAAAAGAAAATCGAAGCACCACACAAAACAAGATTATCACACCATGTTACATACTGCCTGCGCTCCACGTCCTTCGATGTTCCGTTATTGAGCAGGATGCATTTGTGGCAGAAGAGGCAGGTTGGGACATTGTGTGACGGATGCCTTCTCTGCTGGCTGACACATTAAAAAATGTAATGCAAAACATTAATACACAAGCATGCAACTGAAATTAAATATTGCCAACACTACAGGCATTCTACCAAGGAAAAGCAACTGTACAGCCTCTGCATGTGCAGTCTCTACACGATTGTTCGAACCAAGAGCTGTTAGAATCTGTTAGAATTATTGAGGAGTCATGGTCTTAACTCAATGGAAAAATGAAACTCTGCAAAGCAGTCAGAGCAATGTACAGTGACAAATTGATTGTAAAGCGTGGACTGCATGGCCCGAAAACGTCAGAACTCTTTGCGAATAGAGGGACCGAACTTTTTTCAGAGAGCAGAATTCCGGGCCAAGTTAAGGCCCAATCTGGCCAAGCCAGATTTCTCCTCTGACATGGGAAGTGACACCAACCAAAAAAGTAGCAAGCATCCAATGTCTATTCAGCCTGTAGGAAATTATTGCAAAAATGACGTAGCAATCAGGTCAACTGTTGTTGTGTGTGGGACTCCTACACCTATGAATACAGGGATTATCTCATTGAGATGTATGGTTGAACGGGATGTGTCCCAAAGTCAGAAGTTCTCTGTCGTACTTCTGCTCGCAGTTCGATATCGTGCAGTGATACACAGAAAAAGTTTTGGTTCCGATTTCCGTTCAGACAGTTTTTCATGCGTATAAGCCTTAACAACTCCATGCACATTGGAGCTTATCATTTATAGTAACAACTATGCATGAAATGAAAGCCGTGTCGTCGTAGCTATGCAGCCCTTTGGATATGAAGGACGACAGAGCATTAAAGGGACCATGAAACGATTTTCGAAAATTTCCGAGCATTCTGCAGGAAACCGTTCGCATGATCCATTACTATCGTACACACATCGACTTTTAACTGTATTCAGTACAACGGGGGCGCAATTGTCAGACAAAAATAACAGGGCGTGAGCGCTGGATATATGCCTTCGAAGTGGGCTTACGTCATCGCCATCCAAACCTCTCAGTTAACTGTGAACGACGAGGAGGACACACCCTGCCGGACCACGTGGGTGCATGGTTTTCGGTTTGGACAACAACGGCGTTGTATATCCCCCGTCGAAATCACTTAAAATATGGCGAAAAGCAAATTATGAGCAATGGAGGAAGAGGTTATGCGACACACACAGCGTCTATGGATCGTTCGGTACACAGCACCTCGTGAAATGTCACCGACGAAGAAGTAGTTCAAATGGGAAAAAGTGCAACGGTAATCCACGCTGACAGTCAACGACTATATTACATTTCTCAGTAGAATTCTGTGTAAACGGTTAGTTACAATCTTGTCTCCAAGACAAATTAAAACATATTTCATGATGAAGTATTCAAGCTTGTTTGAAAATTTTGCATTTTGCTCGCAAAAAAGCCCGTCCGCGAATCGGCAAACATGTTCCGTGTTGATGTTACGGCCAGTTCGCCTCGGAGGCGGGCCGTAGCAGCCGCCGTTCACGCCTGTGGTAAATATAGAATATTTTCACTATATGTACGATATTTCAACTTATATTTCACAGAGTGAATGCTTTATTACAGGGGAACTAATTAAAAATGTTTGTGGGCTTGTCAAATATCGTTTCATGGTCCCTTTAAGTTGGTACAAAATTTAAGCGCATACTGCATTGCCAAGGCATTTGGATCGGTGAATGGGGTAGGGATGTCCAGACAAAATATCTGGAAACGGAGCACTGTTTGCCAGGGAAAGCTTTAATCTTGGAAACATGGGTTACATTAGTGGAACCACAAACAAGCTTTTGAAGGTGTCAACAACTGTCCGAAAACACAATTTTTGTGTAGTTCTAAGACGATAAAAAACCCATTGCAAGGGGACATACAAAAGGACAAACACTGCACTGACTGCCAAACACAGTCTTTTATTTGTGAAGCACCCACGCTTATAGTAGGTACGTTCGATTAGGCCTGCACTGCCTGAACCAGTTCCGGTGGTGCTGCACTCGCCCGTTCGTTTCGCCAAGTGCAGCTGAGCGCCCCCTGCACCGTCTCGTTCGTTTCAAACCAGTGCACACCAAGTGTAGCCCTAGTGGAAGGAAACTCTGCACTCCCGCAGGGGTCAGCTCAACGGTAGTGCAGAGTAATGGCGGCAATGGCAGCAGACGACACAAGGCAAATAATAGTTAATGTGAATTCTTGAGCGTATTCCGAAAGAGCCGGAAGAGACGTTGAATTCGAAGTCGAAATAACGATTCACTACAGTTTCGGTGTACACTGGTACACGGTTCCTGTCAGTTGCAGAAGATTCAACGCTATCACGGTTACCAGGTCGTCGGAATTCTTCGTCCTCTCTGTCAGAATCCACAAGTTCCATCGCTGTCTGCACAATTGTTCAACAGTTCATTTGTGTTCGAAATTAAAAAGCAGCAATGCACATGATTGAATGTCACACACGTTCCTATTAATCCGTAGCGGTGTTAAGCCTCGCGGAGAGTAGTAGGCCATGCACTAGCGCTGCACTTCGATATTCGTCTCACGGTGGCACTAGTGTTGCACCGTTGAACTGAACTCACCTAGTGACTGCCACTAGTTCAGAAACTGGCCCTGCACCGCCGGAACTGGTTCAGGGAGTGCAAGTCTAATCGAACAGATCTAATACAAAAATACCCTCTCCCTTCCTTCTCTGTCGTAACATACCAGAAAATGCCGGGCAGCCACTTAGGACACCAGAAAGTTCTTACTTTATCGGAAAAGAGTGCGCCGGGTTTTTTCTTTATCGTTTTTTAGAATGGATCACCAATCCACCCAGATTTTAACTGTATTTCATTATGTAGAGTAGTGGTGGTGTTTTGGTGCTTTATGGCACAAGAGCGACTAAGGCCAAATAGTGCCAAGACACATGATTTATTCTCCGTGCTGTGTTTTGCATGTTCTATGCTGGTTTGAAAACAAGAAGGATATTACGTGTCATTTGTTTAAAAGGAGCTGTGACTGTTTTTTGTTTTGATTACTGTGCTAAGAAAGAAAAAATAGGTGTGTTGTTAAGTTTGAAGCAAGGCACGGAGAAGTATGTGGTATTTAGCCACGGCAATATACTGCCACTAATACCCTCCGGCCTCCCTTCTGTGACTGTCGCATCCATGGCGCCCACCGCACTGCGTAGAGTGGTGTACATATACTTACAACCGGGCAATAAATATGTTGGCTGGCTCATAGAAGGGCTCAAGTTTGGCAGCACCCTGGGGTGAATGTCACCTGCGTGGCCTAATTGGAACATATTTTTCAAGGTTCAATATAGATGCCCGTAAACATTACACATGAATAGTTTTTCGTCCTCGCTGGGCATAAGGAATTTGAATCCTCACATTAGAACTAATAGAAAGGTTTTATTTTTAAAACATACTTACACTTTGCTTTGGTTGATATGGAGGAGTAGGTGGTGAAGAGCTGTCGTCACTATCCGATAGCACTCTCCGTACTTTTCGCCTCTTTCCTCCTCCGTATTCTACCTCACCATTCAGGTCAGAAGTCGCTCGCCGCAAGAGAGTAGCATTTGTCTAGCTTCCTGGTACGTTTCTGTTAAGTGAAATATTAGCGGTTTGAAAAATACAGACTTGGTAATCTAGTACCCGAAAACATACCGTAACTTTCTATTGGGTCAACAGTCGAGAAACAGCCAGTGCGTACCAGTCGCTTGTTTTTCCGAACATACATGCCAACTTTCTTTTCCTCCTTTTTCGGCGGCCAGAAAACATGAAGTGCCAACGAGCCATGAAGATGGTACGACAGCCACTTGATTATCTTATCTTGGAAACTTCACAATAGCATACTGTGTAGGAGCTATTTGATCAACGTGCAATTTGTTAATAGCTGACAGGAACAATACTGATTTTTCAAAATTTGAAGATAAAATGCAGCTCATCCGATGGACAAAGTAACGTAGGTTCACAATAAAGAACATGAGGTGCTGATGGACTGAGCAAATGAAAGCAAAATGAAACAGAAAATATGGAACGCAAGTAACATATTGAATTACTAGTCTACGTTAGTATCTCTCCAGAGAGGTAAAGTTATGTACACCAAGAAATGTCAGCAGGCAACCTCTGCATCATGATTACTAGTGTTCACTGGTGTGCGGCAATGGAAATGCCACATATCGGTCGGCCTTGAAAGGGTATAAAAGCACGCACGTCATTTGAACAGAGGGACAATGGCCAAGAGTTTATGTCGCGAAGAGGCGAGACACAACATGGATGCCAAGAACAGATGAAGCGCAGGGATAAACGCATAGATCTTCAGCTGATCTAAACCTCTTCCCTATGATGCATGGCTCCTGCGTTAAGGCACTAACGAGCTACACCAGTAATTTTAACACAAGCTTCCATCGTACAAGAGGCATGTGCTGTCACTGGAATTATTTTGCAAGCGGAAACGCCCTGACACTGTCACCCTCTTATGGAGAGGGGACGCACGTCCTGTGGAACTGGGGCATCCCTAATTTCAAGAGACAAGCACACATCTCTTGCACAAGAAGGCTTTTTGGGAGTGGCACTCCTCTGCTAAATTATTCCATTGTGTAGCTGTTCAAGAGGCTTTTCAGGTTCACGCAAATACCGTTTTAAGACCTGCATAAAACTCTCGAACGGAAATGCGCTGAAGCAGTCAAGCGTTCCATGGTTTCGAACGTCTGTCACCAAGTGGATAAGCCCATAAACATTGTGTGACACAAACTCTTCGCCATAAATGATTGCATGTTTTTAACGAAGTGCTGCAGGAGCCTCTCAGCATAATCTGCATGTTCGCGAGAGTACGTAGGGCTAACCATATTGACTAGCTACGTGGAGTCGAGGAAGTGCTTGTACTGCGCTCGAGGAAGCGATGATGACAATGAAAGCGGGCGGTATAGACGAGAAAACATCCTAAATTCCGTAGCCTTCCACCTATCGAGCTCAGACATTGACCTAGGCTTTCGGGAAAAAGTCAATAGGGGTAAGGAAGCTAGTGACACATGTTTAACTGATACAGTCTTCCCGTAGAGTAGGACTAAGTCGATGTCCCACTAACTCCTTTAAACCGCATTGAGATGCAGTTTTTTTCTGGACACCTAGACAGGGACGAGGTGCATATAGTATAAAGACACTTGTTGCACTATGTCAATTGGAAGATGTTCTAACACAGACGGGCCTGTGTGATGTTCCTCTTGTTCACGACCACGGAAACTCTGATTTGTCCGCAGCGGTGCAATAGTATTCAAGAAAACCACACCCTGTCGCAATATAATCTCCCTCAACAGCGCACTTCGTGCAGCTATAATAGCCTGAGTGACCTTTGACGACAGAATGTATGCCTTAGCTGGAGAGTCACACACAAATGCAGCTATCAACACAGATTACTTTTTTGCCTTGCAGTTCCAAAGCCATCATTATGCAGCTCACAATCTCTTTAGCAAATGGGTTGAGGAATGTGTTTGCACACAGAGCTTTCGCCTTCCCATAATATACTCCAGCAGGAAAAGGCAGTCTATATCACGGTTCACATTTTTGCATAAAATTGGCCAAAACTGGTATTTCGTGTGGTCTTTGTGAGATTGAGGCCGTCTACATTTACATTTAATCGGATACATCGGGCACATGTTCTGCTCCGGCAAGCGTGTACTCCAGTCCGGCCTTCAGCCCAAAATGACAATATTTGCCCTCTCCCATGTCTACTATATTGTTTCTGCGTGGGGTATTCAGAAGAGAACGAGCACAGCTGGGCAGGTCGGCATGACAGGGGTGCGATTTTACAATTTTCAGCAGCCTCGTCACATACTTGTGTTGGACGCCAGAGAGTGCCCAAACCTTCAACTGTTAAGCATTGACGGTATATTCCGTATTTTGAGTACGATCTTGAATCATGTCACAGTAGAATCTGGAACACCCTGTGACGAGGAGGCTGCAGCTGTAATCTCGTGTACTGGCGGACTGCACTGGGCAAGCTCCATTTGGGTTCACCTGTGTGCGTCTCCAGGTCATGTTGCGAGACATTCGTCTCACTGACGTACAAGTCTTCTTGTACATCACTAACTGACTGAGACTGATCAGTTTCTTGCACAGTTCCATCATTTTCGATACGAGATATCAGCTGCAGCTCCGTTCAAAATCTCTTTGAATATGCCGAAAAAAAGTCATTTTGGAAACTTTCGGCATGCTGTAAAGCTCGATGACGGACGCTCTTTCGCACGGCTTTTGAAATGTGTTTCCTGTAAAATTTAGGATATGATGCATTCCTTACTTGTGTCTGACATTTCGAGAGGCCCTCACAGAAGCACTTATGAATCACGTTGAATCATGTAGCAGCAGCGAAGCGACAAGCAAGAACAACACGGACAATCGCTGAGTAACGAGAGCAACCAGAATCCCACCAAAAGTAGTCGGGGTTACCGGAAACCGGAAACGACGAACAGTGAAGGAAAGTGAAAAGTGAATTTGATGCACAAGATAGGATGCAGTTACTGGTATGCATTTAATCCGCATTAGTTGTTTTTATGTTTCATATCGGTGTTCCACTAGCAATTCGTAAGCGGATTGGAAGTATTGATAACTATTACAGAGTGCCGGGTGCCGGCTAGTTCCGGGTGCTTGTGGATTGCATAGAATCCAATCCAAGACCCGTCCCTCCTCATGGCGTACGCAGACGCAGCTAATGCACGTTTCAACGGTTTGGAAGTCCTCTGGTGTCCCATGCGTTGTGCTTGCGTGTTGCGTATACGTTCTATTGTATCCGGTAACGCCCTAGCTCCCGACATAGCAGCAGACAGACCACGAACTCCAAGAACAGGTCAACAACTGATTGCTTTTATCACCAAACAGAACAGGTTACATGAGTCACACCAAATCATGCATAGCAGCGACCGCCTAGAGGATAGATGCTTATCGGTTTTCTGCTTCACGTTCCATCATATGTTGTTATTTGCCTGCGTTTTGCAGCGTGTCGTGAAGTTTCTGAAATGAGATTCTGCGCATAAATTCCCGGATTCCCTGCGCACTTTGTGATATCCCCTTGCTATGTGTTTCAGTGGATGAATGTCAAAGTGAATCCTGGACAATTCCTTCTCCTACAGTTGAACTCTCCTTCCGCTGCATCCTTACTTCGCTTTTGGTTACATGATAAATCTGCCTACATCGCACATTAAATACAGTGTTAGTTATTCTGTGGTGTTCTGGTGTTTAACATAGCAGTTGCTGGAACTGTATGAGCTTCTCGGCTTTAAATTGAAAGTTGGCAGCCAGTGTAATTTTGCTTGACATTGTGCGGCAGAAGTATGATCTATGCATTCTGTAGACCTTAAATGAATTCATTTTAATAATTAAAAATAATACAGGCTATGCATTGTAGCAAACATTTTTTAACTGGATAAGAATGGGTTGCCATTCCACACCAACAGTATGGTGTTCGTATCCAATTATAAAAATTATTCTTCAGAAACACAAATTAGCATGGCCTTGTTATAGCAAAATACTTTTCAGGAGCCTCAAGTAGATGAATGACACTCCTTTTCTTGGATAATCATGAAGGCCCCATTTTCGTCAAAAGTAATCAACTTCAAGTTAAGAACACCGTCTCGCATTTCGGCCAAGTTGCTAGGAGAGACTACGTAAACTTCTGTGTTTCATGCTTGTTGCACTGCTACTGGTCGGTAACTGCACATCCTATTTCAGGAGAAAGTGCTAGTGCCACAGTGACCAAAGCAATGCCGGTGTTGACTCGAATTTTGTGCTTCTGCCCATTCATTTCCGCAGATTTGTTGGTGTGGTAAGCTGTGAATATATGTACTTTTTGTGTGAGGAAGTATCGTCAGAAACCAACAAGAGCAATATAATATGACTTTGAATTGACTACTGCAAATAGCCTGGGCCTTGACCAATAGCAGCGCGTTTTGAGATTGGTTTTCCAGTCTCGTCTCATTATCCAAGGTGTGAGCTCATTAACATAGGCAACGTCATTTTGGCGTTTGTCACGAGAGAAATTATTTTGTATGGTGAAGTGATCAACCGCTGTAATTATGATATGCATCTTAGCATATCAAAGCAGTGGACAAGATTTCGACAGCGTTCACAACAACGAAGATATCGAATGATTCGAGTTTGTTTTGAGGTTTTTCAGGCGTATGTCTGCTTGTTGTGATCATACGAGCATATAAATGTGCAATTTGAAGAGTTACATTTTTAATTAGATAGTTAGGTACACATTTAGTTAGTTTGGTTGGATTTAGAGAACTGAATATATTGAGCAAACTTAAACACTAATGTGCCGGTACCTCAAATGTTATTTCAATGCAGTACAACTGCTTGGCATAGCTGTACTTTGTAAAGTACTTCAAGTGATACTTTCCTTTTGAGCCAGTATACACAAGAAAACAACCTTCAGCAATAATGTAACACGTTGGAAATATTTGTAAATAATTCTTGTGCTTGAAATTGACACTTTCAAAATGCAGAAGTGTGTAGACAATTGACAGAGGAACGTCTTATTTCATTTTATTTTTCAATTTTTGAAATAGAAAAATGTAAGCATAGTGTGAAACTAATTAAACTAATTTGAAAGTAGCAGTTCACAGATATTTAAGTAGTAGTTGCCTAGCAGTCGGAGCTGCTAAGTATGTTAATCACACAGGTACTTAATATGATCAAATAAACCTGAACTGTTGTGAAATGCATACAGTGTACCCGTACGTCAGTACTTCACTGAATATGAACAATTATCCTGTGACCTGACTCGAAGGATGGCCGTGGGATGTCACCTACAGACTTCACAAGGATGATCCTCACATGACACTTTGAGGACGTCCTGAGGATCACGTGTGTTGTTGAGGTAATATGCAGAGACGTGCAAAGAAGGGTCATACACAACAAGTACAAGTGAAAATATATTTATTAATGCAATTGTAATGCCAATCAAGTTGAGATATATTTATTAAAGCCAATTGTGCTGGGAATTGTGCAATTGTGATGCCAATCAGGTGAAGGAGAAAAACCCAACCGAAAAACCTTCACGACCTGTAACAGAAGAAACAAAAAACACAAGACAGTACATGTGAATAATATACAGAATTTAATCATTATATCCAGTCCTTAGATTCTGAAAGAAAACATAAAATCAACATTCATCAAACTGCTTACCAATTGATCACTTACGGAACCCCACACCAACGACCTGAAAGATGATATATCTTTATATGACACTATATTCGCATTCAATAATACATACAATATTGCGGCCACACGGGATAATCTGGAAAAGATACATTTCAATATCATCACACTGCCATTATAGCAACAATAATATCACTCCAATAATACATACACGATGCTGGTGGACATAATTAATTGGAAAAAGATACATTTCAATGTCATCACACTGCCTTTATAGCAAACAATAATATCAATTAATACTCTACTTTTAATATTCGTACACTGAGGTGGTGGACCCCAAGCGTCTGAATGAGAATCTCAATTATTATCTTAATCATATCCTATAACTTTTACTCACATTCCTGGCAATGCGGTAGTACTTCTCTGTTGTCTAAAAAGATAATGCAATTAGTAATAACTAAACTTAGGCATTTGTTAGTACATACAAGACATTAGGGTCGAGGACAGACTCTGTATCGAGTCCGATAATATATGGAAATGCAAACATGTGGCCAAAATTGTCAAATTTTAGAACATTCTTACCTGGCTCAGAGAACTCCAACAAAAGCTCCTCAAAATTCCTGCACACTATCCTATGTGGCAATAGGTTTTCCTGCGTTCTAAATCCCCTCGTACACTTTTCACACAAAAAATCTATTTTTGTAACCCAACAAGGTACTGAAATTCATTATCCCAAAAAAGTGATTATCAAATTCAATAGCTGCACTTTATCGTTAAATGCGAGACGCGGAACACGAGAATTGTGGATACTCCCATCCTGATATGAGTACGCATACACTTCAATTTGATTCCGTTCTTCAAATTCTGCAATCTCCGAATACGATACCGGACCGTTGGGCCACCATTTGACTCTAGCCGCGGGATTCGATTCGAGATCAATGAGATATTTGCGATATGTTTTCCAATCATTTCCATGCGCTTTTTGAGGATATAACAATGCTAAAGTATTATATTGGAAGCACTCATTGTCGGGGCATTTTAGATGTGTGAATGTTTTCTTTCTTTTTTTCAATTCGGCAGGAATTACAGTGTCACAGCCAATCTTCTTCTTTTTATTATGCTTATGTCCAATTCGATTTCGGATACGTCCCGGGAGACGTAACCGCTACCTTCACCCTTATAATTTTCAAGGTTGCGCGCTAACTCGCTAATCATTTCATTTAGCGCAACCATTATATCCGCGAGACTATGAATTTCTCGCGACACGGCACTTAGAAAAGAAAAGCGGCTGTCCATCGAATCGCTAACTTGCTTCAACCATCAATACTTTCACGCGCATATAAAATTTAAAAGGTATGGGGTGTTGTTAATATGGAAACTATATCGTGCTGGTAATGTACCAGGTGGGCGATTCCACGCGAAATGATCCAGCGGACCGGCTCGGCCCACACAAAACGATCCCAAATTTTTACGAAATTTTTTTAGCTGTCCCTAATAATGCAAACGACACACCACGAAACATTTCTTCCCAAATCTCAATGTGGTGGGTGCTACACACGAGCAAAGTTCGCAGCGCTGGCGAAAACCGTGCCTGGCCGTGAACGGCAACCGCTGCTCATTAGAAAGCACCTAGAACTGCGCGGTTTTCTTTTGCGTATAGAGGTAGCTATGCTCTACACAGCGTCCAAATCCCGGTTGTCGTGTTGTAATAGGTGCAGGTATACAAAGGCTGGAAGTTTCGCAATTTTCCTCCTACTTTGCGATTTTTTGTGAAAAATCAAACCATTACATTTTAATGAATTTTTTTTCCTGCCAAGGCCCCAAGGAATACTTCACAGGAAAAATCGCCAGACACGTAACTTTCATAGTCATTGCAGGAAAAAAAGAGGAAGTATGCGATTTTTCCAAAATTCGCTACAATTGAGCGTAAAACACGCAATGAAGAGGTCGGAAGAGACGCCTGAAATCAACGCAGTTTTATAGAACGAGCCTTCCTCTACAACATATTAAAAAATCTCGAGGGTGTTTTTCCGTATACAGGAGAAAATATTTTTTTTTTTTTTTTTTTTTTTTTTTTGTAGTAGAGGGTATTACGACCACAGCGACCCACGTTGCATGTGTCCAGTGGGGTGCTATATTTGTTTCTTGGGCTCCTGTTTTAATTATTTTTATTTTCAATTTTTCTCTGGTCTGGTTGGGTTTTAATGAGCAAGCAATATGCCGTGGCACAGACTTCTGCAAGGTTACCATAGCCTTTGCTTCTGTAGTATAACACGTGTATTGCAATCCTGTGTGGTTAAGTTTATGGCATTGTTTCCGGTGTGCACGGTGCCGGCAACGGAGATTGGGGATTAGCGGTGATGGACAGGTCTAAGTAATACTTTTTGTCGTGTGAGCTAAAGCCCTGCGCGGGTGAGCTTTTTCACATCCGCATCCTATCCGAAAAATCCGCGTCTCCCACGGCACGCAGCAATAGTTCAGTTTCTATGCTCGATATATCAGGCCAATTTTCCAGGAAATAAACGTTATTTCCCGTCAGCACAAAACAGCAAAAAGAAAAAAAAGGGGGGGGCAACAAAAAAAGCTGTCACCAAACTTCATCCACACGGGCGACTTCCTTTCACTCGTTTCGACAGTGAAAACCCCGGAGCGGCATAGCTTTTGTAGGGAGTCCTGAGCGTCCATGATGCTACCAAAGGATACACAACAGCAAGTACAGATTTCGCTTCCACGAAAGATTATACGGCACCGAGCACAGCAACACATTTTGCACCAAACGGGATAAGTAGAGTTTATTGCAAGTGAAACGCAAGATCGGCGCTGAACGCGCACCTCGACTCGAGACGCCAGAGCCAGAGATCTCTCTCAGATGCGCGAGTGGCTTTCGTACACCTTGTACTCTATCTTCTGTACCTAGTGTGAAGCAAACTGATGACGCAATCTCGCAGTTTATCCGAGTCTGATCCGCTAATGACCCAGGCGCCTGATTCGGCGCCATCCACGTCCGATCCGCAGATAACAACAAGCGTCCATATTTCATCCGAACCCAGAAGTTTCTTGCGGATATCCGCGGGTATACGCTTCCATACGCGAGTGGTGCAAGGCTTTATATAGCTGTGAGCCTCACTGGAACCTAGGACAGCATGGACGATGAACCACCACTACGAGATTCCGTCCCCTGTTGAAAAAAAGCCAAATAGGTTGTATGCGATCCTATTTATCCTATACAAATTGATGTAGGATCCTTTATGTCCTATTTTGTATCATGTGGGAAGCTTGTGGGATCCTACATGTCCTATATTCATTCACATATAGGTGAGTCATAGGATCCTACATGTCTCATATTAGGCTATGTAGGAGAGTTGTGGTGTCCCACTTGTCCCATATTCGGCAATATAGGAGAGTTGTAGGACACTACATTGCCTATATCCGGCTACGTAGCAGACTTGTAGGATCCTACAAGGCATCAAAAAGGAGCTATGGGAGATCTTACGTGACCTGTTTGGTTTCATGTGTGGAGGACTTGGGGAATTATTTTGAGATATGGAAGTGATATATTAACACAGCAAACAAACATTATTTGATTGCATATATTTATATATATCCTTCAAAACTGGGGCCTAGAACGAACTAGTCATATTCAATCATATTTGCCAACGCGCATACATACGGCAGGTTATCAAGTGCGAATTCTATTAGAACCACTGCAAATAAATATATATTTTTAGGTTAAAAACAACTGAATGGACTGGTTGCATTCATTTATGGAACATGCATAGAGTATGTACATAACTAGTCGACGAACCATCAAGCATACAATGATGCGTGCATTCCTTTGAGTGCTATTTAAGCACAAACAGCAGTGCGCAACAGGTCGAGGTGGCGGTTGAACCCCATCGAGCGACATTGCGGTGTCGATGGGGTTCTCGGTCTAATTTCTAGGACTAAACGGTTCTATCAGGACGCGGTTTGTTGTGACGGATTCCCCAATCCTTCGCCTTCACGTACACGCTCACGGCTCGCAGGAATCCTAAGAGTAGTCGAGATACTTGAAAATTCCAGGCCTCCGTCTGCACTTCCGATACATTCGGAGCTCCGTAACATCCGACACCAGAATTTCCGTCCTAGTAGGACTTGAGTCGCTCTACGATCGGTCAAATGGAACCATGTGTCGGTCTTTAGCGGTTCGGGGGTTGTGGGCAGAGACGCGTTCGTAACTCTGTTTTTCTAAGCTTTGACGCCCTTTTTCGGACGGAAGCCCGCGATGGACAGTTTTCATCTTTCTAGCGTGTACTCGCCTCAAATCGGTGAACGTGGCAAAATTTACTACAGCTGTCAAAGTCTTCTGGTTCTCGAGCTACAGGTTTCCGTGTTTACACTCCTCCCAATACATGGGACTGCCGGCTGTTTTTTCCCTAAAACCGTTTCCATCGCACCTACAGAGTCGTGTTTGACATAGTTTTGAAGCTCTTGACGTGCTCTTTCCAACCGCTTTAATCCCGTAAGCGCGCGACTCTCCGTTCCCCAGATATGGGCTTTGGAGTTGGAGGGTCATGGCGCTGGCGCCAGCAAGTCTGGCTGACGCCGCTCGGAGACGCTTCCGTGAGTGCCGTTCCTTTAGTGCTTACCTAACGTCCAATTTACTGGAAATTTTGGATGCGTGTTCTTCGTTCTTTGCTCTACAACTTTTCAATTCGCACCTTCCGTCTATTTGCTACAGGTTACGTTATTCCCGAAATTCCTTAGGCTCACTCTCCTAGTTCTGCAACCTTCGGCCCTGTTTTTAGGTTTGAACCCTGTGGGAGATCTGAATCACCTATTAACGGATTCGTGCACTCCGAACACCGAACGGCTAGAAACTTGCGGGATCTTTTTATCTCTCTCCATTCTCGAGTGAGGACAACATGGCAAAAGCGGCTCGTTATACATGGGGCTGGGGGCATTTTTCTCGATGCCGGTTGTTTGTTGGCGTAGAAATGTGATTGAAGACTTATTTTGACGGGAAAAACGTCCTCTTTCCAATGGCACTGGTCACCCGTACGCGCGACTTTCTGCTTTCTGGATGTAGCGCGAGGAGAGCATGGTGGAGAGCCGTTACAGCCAGGTGGCGCCGTTGGAGCTTGGAATTCCTCCAGCTCATTTCGAAGGGAAATCTTAGAAGCGTTCGGACGCATGTCCAGAGAGCTCTCGTTCGGGAAGCGTCTTTCGTCGTAGTTTTGGTGGTTTTGATGCCCCGCAGTGCTGTGACTGTATTTCATGCCTTACTAGTGGTATCTGGACCTGTTTCTGTGTGTGTACCTTGGAAGACCGAAAGCTGTTGGATTTCGTGAATTGAAGGTTAGTTGTGTGCATGTAATGCCATGTTTCGTGCACCTTTTGCGTTGTATTCTTCCTAGCGTAACTTTAACTTAACTTTATATATGTATAACTTTATCCGCTCAGTGCGATTATTACCCTATTGTTACCTATTTCCTTATCCTCCATCTGTAATCTTGTGCTCTTACCCTGTTGGTTAACCTGTATCATCACTTAACATCAGGTTGATATCATGTGTGATGCTTCAGCGGCCCTGCTACAGGGTACCGGTGCTCTAAAGATCTTCTTTTTTTTTGGTTATTAATTCATAATAACTGAGCTTGGGTCATGCATATTTTCCCCGAGTGTGGAAGGAATATGTACAGAATGTAAATAATTGCGGATATTATAACTCAACGTGCATTGTTTTCACCCTGTTCAGGTAATGCCTTACTGACACCCTCGCTGTAGCCCCAGTTGTCATAGTTAATTAATCTTACTGCTAACAAACAAAACCATTCTCTTTGGACCTCAAGTAACAGCATATGTGGGAAGTCTGGTTAACCTGTGCACGAGTTTGGCATATTTTATGTGACACATAATGTATTATCCCTTGTTAAATCTAACTTCCTAACACACTTTATTGTTTCAGATGCCTACAAGAAATATATCTTAGAGCTATCATGTAGCATGATCTGTAAAGGTGTTGAAGACGCTGTACATCAGGCAAGAGTGTGATTGTTCAACAGTCATGTCAGAGGGATGATGAACGATATCAATAAAAAATAAAAAAATAGAAGCTGCATGATTTGTTATTTCCTAATATACACAGCACAATAGGGTGCACAAATTATACAGGATCACCACGAGAGACTTGGACCTATTTGCATGTAGGACCCAACGTAGGTCCCACAATCAAATAGGATCCTGTTTATATGTAGGATCGCATTTGCATGTAGGTCCCACAACCAAATAGGATCCTGTTTATATGTAGGATCGCATTTGCATGTAGGACCCACAATTAAACAGGATCCTATTTGTATGTAGGTTCCTTCATCATGTAGGACCTGGTGTCATAATACCATATGGAGTCAAGTAGGAATTTCCAATAGGGTCGTTTCCAGTACTGCCATGTAAATGACTTTTTTGCACGTTTGTCTTTTCCTCTAGCGTTATAATTTGTTAGACTTTTCGTGGTTAATATTTTTGCTGAATTGTTAAGCATTTAACCACCAGTTAAAGGAAAGTTTCCTCAACTGAACCTGCATCCACGCGCCTATAATATTCATACTGGTGAATTGGAACTCCACATAGCTCAACTGGAGCCATGTTCCTTTGGTCCGGGTAGCTGTCATATCGAAAACCAACCAGAAAAAAAAAATCGGAAATACGCAGAATTAAAATGGGAGCCCAAGAAACAAATATAGCACCCCACCGGATACATGCAACGTGAGTATGTGTGGCCGTAATACCCTCTACTACAAAAAAAAATATTTTCTCCCGTATACGAAAAAACACCCTCGAGATTTTTTTATATGTTGTAGAGGAAGGCTCGTTCTATAAAACTGCGTTGGTTTCAGGCGTCTCTTCCGACCTCTTCATTGCGTGTTTTACGCTCGAGTGTAGCGAATTTGGGAAAAATCGCATAATTCATCTTTTTTTCCTGCAATCACTACAAGAATTACGTGTCTTGCGATTTTTGCTGT
Source organism: Ornithodoros turicata (assembly GCF_037126465.1). Lineage (NCBI taxonomy): Eukaryota > Metazoa > Arthropoda > Arachnida > Ixodida > Argasidae > Ornithodoros > Ornithodoros turicata. Next base: position 482,689 of record NW_026999348.1, on the reverse strand, counting down.
TGAAGTATTCCACGAGGCTTTCTCAGGGAAAAATATTCATTAAAATTTCATGGTATGATTTTCCACAAAAAAATCGCGAAGTAGGAGGAAAATTGCGAAACTTCCGGCCTTTGTATACCAGCACCGATTAAAGCACGACTACCGGGATTTGAACGCTGTGTAACGCATGGTTTCCTCTATACGCAAAAGAAAACCGCGCAGTTCTAGGTGAGCCGCATCTCATGAGCCGCAGCTGCCGTTCACGCCAGGCACGGTTTTCGCCAGCGCTGCGAACTTTGCTCGTGTGTAGCACCCGCCACATTGAGATTTGGGAAGAAATGTTTCGTGGTGTGTTGTTTTGCACTATTAGGGACAGCTAAAAAAATTTTCGTAAAAATTCGCGATAGTTTTGTGGGGGACGAGCAGGTCCGCCTGGATCATTTCGCGTGGAATCGCCCTGGTATTCGAACGGATCCTCAACAAAGTCGTCATACGGTGACGCCAACAGGACGTAACGTCCAAGGTGCCCTTCAAAGGCCGCAGCGGTTTCAAAGAACGAAAAATATGTACGCTAACCCTAGGATGAGCCACCGAAACATGCTCCGCAAGATCGTTCACAACAGGCTCTGGGCTATCTGGATTTTGCATGGCATCTGCCGGCGTATTATCATCAAAAACTCCATCCATCAAAACTCGATCAAATTCTAAACCCCACTCTTCATCAAACAAACACGATCTAAATTTGGAACGTTAGCTTCCTCCTCCAACGACGAATTACCTCCTCAACGCAATCATACCCACAGATTCCACAGCGAGGCACTAGAAACAGACATTCCATAAATTAAAATAGGAATAATACGCAAAAAGCAGACTTCCTTTTCAAAGATCTCGGCAGCAGCACAATTTTTTGGCAAATAAAACACGCAACCAGGGTAGCAGAACTTGGTGGAAAAAACAAGCCATCGGAAACTATTTTATTGTAAGTGTGGGCGGACCCGAAAATTGTGTATAGAAAATCGATAACCAATAGACATGCTTTCCATCGCATTCTCTCTATTGTCAGCAATGGAAACAGACGTGTGCTATTCACTCTTCCTGGAGGACTGTGAGTTTACGGCTTTCTTACCTTATTCCACTTACTCAAAGGAGATTTTTTATTTTAGATTACGAGTGCCTACTGACAGGCGATTTGCCCATTGTCCAAACAATGAAGACACCACCCAGACGCTTCTTTATACAAAATGGTGACCATCTGAGAAGATGTCGCTGCGATGGATTGATTTCAACAAAATCATCAGACTGGCTAGATCGTAATATCAGGCCATATCTTGGATGCCACCCCAGTTCGGAATCAGCATGAACTCGGGTGAGGGATTTCACTTGACTATACAGTGGATGATGTACAAGGACCTGTTGACACTAAACTCGTACTTGAACTGCAACGGACCTGAGAGTGACTTCAAACTCATCTTGCGAAGTTTACCGTATCAACTCAGAACAAGACGTGGACAACTAATGAAGAGACTACAAAAGTTTGTCGCTGTGAAATGTGACTTATGAAGACGCTATCGCGATGGTGAACAGATTCCACCGGCCCTTATAAATGCCGGTTTGAGAAGACCAATCCTTCGCAATTATTACATTCAACATTCGGACTACATCGGCCAGCGAAAGGAAGACGGCTCTCACAAGATAGTGAGTCTGGAGGATTATCTTCAAAGAGCTTGTATATTGAACAAATAAAACAATTTTTTTAAACGAGGTATTCCTCTTCAGTCATTTTTATTACCTTGAGATCGTTATGTACAAGGTTATTGTCAAATAATGACATAATGCTTTTGAGTGAATAACTCTTGCAAAGACGTGAAGCAAATACGGAAACAAAGAGACCGCAGTGGGAGCTGTAGAGACTCTGTATACATTTGTCACAATATTCGTCAACAGGTAGATCTAGCAGTTCTTCTTCAATTGGTGGCAGACCAAAGCTGTCCACATAGGTGAATCTATCATTGCGATCCATCATATGGAACAACCAATGTTCTCCCGGGCCGTCGTGTGGATGCGTATTAATGACAATGAAACCTTCTTCTTGAAGTGGCGAAACTCTGTCGACAGCGTAGGTTCCTCGATACATTCTCACAGTTTGAGGATTCATTGAAAACAATAATTCGAGATCTAGAACGTCCATGATTTAATCCAAGTGAACTGCAAGGTCGGCATTGACAGTCAATATCTTGGGGCTCTCACTTATAAGTATAACCCACACCGCGTGAGGCAATGGTTTTGCAAATTTAAGTTCAATTCTACAATTTCCCTTACGTATGGGATTAAAATAACCACCAACGGACTCGTCTGCACTGAGATTCCAATTCAATATGAATGAATTAGTTTTATAATTCTGATAACGCAGCTCGACGCTTCTATCATTTAGTTGAGATAGGAATTCATAATAGCTCCCTCTGCATAGATCTTATGCAGAGGGATCTATCTCCCAATCGTATGAGAGTTGTTTTCTATGTCCGTCAATCGTTGTTACTGAACTCACATTGAAATGTTCAAAATTGAATGGATTCAACTTGAAGTCACCCTGATAGGCTTCGGTTCGTGTCATAACCATTGAGATTCGAACTGGAATGCGGTCAGTGTATAGATTATCAAAAACTCCATCCACCGAGCCGGCAGTTAATGTCTTAATTTTGCTCTCTAAACCTCGCATAGTATAGCATGCTGGATGTTTCTTTAATATAGACTGGTGAGAGAGGAAAGTTGAGTTAGTGACTTTGACTTTACGTAATGACAATACTGCATTGTATCTTGATTTCATGTTGGTGTGTTTCTCATGGACTAGGCAATAAGCGACGCGTGTCGCTAGCATGCACGGCAGATACCCTAACATCCAATTCCGGTAATCATAGCTTAATTTGATGTGTCAAATATGTATTAACATGCATGACAACTTCAAATTGCTTACCACCACTTGTTCTAGAAATGAGTGCTTTAGCAACATTCGAATTTGGATCGTTTGCGGCATGTTCACCTGAATCATAAATATACAAACCAAAATCTACTGTTTTCTGAAGATGCGTATTTGTGTGGAGCAAAGTGTCAAGCATACAGCGATAGGAATTCAGAGAATTTGACGATACTAATAGCTGATTGATATATACGTTAATATGCTTAAACATATCAGCTCCCAAGTTATTCACAGGGAATACAACATCATTGCCTACGCCATCAGCAGTTCTTGTATATGGATCACTTCCATCACTTCTCAATATCTGCATAGTTAGTTTAATGTACATACTAGAAACATCAAGATAGAGATCGGAAAGATTGCTTATATTTCATCCAGTTGTAGATTCGCCACCGGTAATTGTCGATATAGGGTAGCACAATTGATTCTCACATGATTCTATAGAGATCTGAGTTGGCGGGATTTGAAATAGCTCACACTCTCCCTTCAAAACCAGTTCGGACTGGGCGTGGACTGCGTTGACCAGTGACATGTTTGCGACGGAATACAAGTATCACCCTCTCCTTTGTTTTATTTTTTTTTCAGGGCTTGGCAGACCAATTATATGACTCTTATTTCAGCTTTTCGCGAAGACGGGTTGCTTGTCAAAGACGTCTTTTCTTCTTCTTTTTCTACGTCTGCCGAAATCTTTTAAGACTTGTGCTTTAAGCTCAGATGCACTGCTTCTAATAGGTTCTTTCAAATATTGTCCATGTGATAGTTTCCGTGCGCGATTTTTTTGCAGCATTCATTGCGGTCTTAGTAACATATGGTTGTGCTCGGCGCAGGAGTGGTAATGCAAACTTGCGCAATGATTTGAAGAATCCACTACCCCTTTGAAACATTGGTCCCGAGTATGGTGTAAGCCCGCCAAATCCATTCCCATAGTGGATTTCTGAGATTTCTTTAAGAAACATGTAAGTAAGCAGTAATTCTGGAGTTTCCTAGCGATTCGGTGGGATAGTTATTCTTTTTGTAACATGTAGTTCTTTCTCTATAATCAAGTCATAAGTGCGTTCAAATGGGTCTCCATGGTAGTGGGCTGTATCACCTTCTAATGTAAAATTATTTAATCTCAGGAGATTCTTGAGCTGTTCTGGAATAATAAAGAGGCTGTGTAATGACTGTGACAATCTATAACTATTCTCTCGGAATGTTACACTTGCTTTGTGTAATTTTGTGCGTTCTAAAAAAACGATTTAATGTGGTCTTGACAGAACAACCTGGAATGAATGCAAGCCAATTGGAGTAAGAATAGAAATTTCTTCTAATATACATAGCTCCGAAGCGAATTCCTCTCGAATGAATGTGTCCTGGCCCGGTACATTAGAGCCTATTATAGTAGTGCCTTGAATGGATGGCAGTCCAATAGCATCTTGTAGGTTTTCATCTATAAATTTAATTTAACAAATAGAATGCGGCAAATGGAATACGTATCTCCCATCATTATAATTAAAAGAAATGTTCAAGTCTTCCAATAGCTCTAGAAGGGCCATTTCCAATGTTCTTTTAACGATGATAGTCTTGCGAACCTCTGCAAAGTCTTTGTAATCATCCTGCATGACACTGTGATCACTCCGTGGTATGTTATAGAATAGACTGCAGATGGATAGTTCTTGTAATCCAACTTCATACTTTCCACTCAGTTGTAAGGGTGCATTCAAAGCAACTGTAAAACTGTCCAGTGTATTTGTTGGATATAATTCGGTACAGTCATTGGATAGGAGGTACATATAACACTCAGAGCCTGGCAACATCTTGCACTGGAACCCATGAATTAAATGAATCATCATAACCAGCCCACTTCACTTTATAATGAGTGACTCCATCAATTTTCTTACTGGATATAATTTTTTCAATTAGATATGGGTCATCAGCCTCTTTGATAACGCCTTGCAATTCATTTGCATAATATGTGCCCACTTCTTCTAAACCATCTGGGTCTGCAATGTAAAAGACAGGGGATCTGTTTTCTTGTACCTCGAAACTGTATAGATGTTGTGAGACCAGTGTCCTGTATACCCCTTGTCAAAGATTGGTCGATTTAATAGAACATGCACTTGCTGGCCAATTTCGAATGGTATTGTGATGTCATCATCTTCTTTACTGTTTAGTCTATTGAAAAGTTCGACCTCGTTGCTTTCATTCACTTCATTCGGTGCCATTTTAATAGTTCTATGGTAAGAATTGTTATAATCTTCTATAATCTTTGGAAGAATTTTAAGGTATTTGTGATGTCCTTTACTACGAAATATCGGAACAGGCGACCCTTTAATTGTCCTAACCACGCGTTCTGCTAAAAATGCTTTTTGGCCTGTTCTAGTCACGTACATCTGGATGCCATGACTCTTACACCAAGCCTGCACAACTTTGTTGAAGAACTCACGCCCCTGATCTACATGGATTAGCCGTTTTTCCCCCCATTTCGATATAGCTTCATAATTCCTTTCTTCCCGTCTTCACCTCGCTTCGTCTTGAGAGGTGTGGCCATGATTTGTCTCGACAAACAGTCTATCACAAGCAGTATGCAGGGGAAGCCTTTATTGTATTTCTTGTATTGAATGAATGAAATGAGGTCTGCTTGGTGGAGATCATTCAGGTAGAGTGGGATGACTTTCGTTCTCTTAAATTTTCGTCTTGCATCTTTGTGGAGAGTATAGACGTCGTCGCGTTGTAATTCTTGTAGGGCTTCTTTCCTTGTGATTTTCCGTGCCTTTTGATATCGTTTGACCCCTCCAAGCCCACCGTCAGGTGACCTGTAGCTCATTCTTCTTCTGAGAAATATTCTTCGTCCGAAGATGAAAGCATCTTTGCGGCGACTTGTAGGTCTCCCACAATATTTTCTTTTCTGATTTTCTTTTCTGTCTGATTTTATGCGATGGTAGAAGTTTTGACACCTTTAGAAACCAAGCGGGCCTCACTCGATTATGACCGGAGAGGTACAAGAGCAATTCCATTATACTGGAGCTTTGAATGGCTTTGCCGTTATGAATGATTCCTCCTTTTTTATTGCATGACAAACTCCTTGGTAGCGCTAACACTATTCGTCTTACTTTTTTAATACTTATTTCATCTGGTAGAGAATCATAATCGAATTTTCTACTAATGCTTTCCATCACTTGTAGTGGTTTTATTATTGGCGGATCTGATTCTATTGATGGTTTCAATTGATTTTTTATGGTGTAGTACATAGCTGTTAGCATACGTTTCACCTTTACGTCTTCACTTTCATTAGATTCCAAAATAGTGTCCACAGGGTTTAATACCTCAATTTTTGTTGCCATTTTCAAACACCGGCTACTTTAGCTATAGCCTGCCCTGCTACACCGCCTAATATACTGGTCAAGCCTGTTAGTAACAGTGGGAGTAAGGGAGCCAAACCTCCTCGTTGGTGATATAGAAACTTTTGTAGCTTTGTTGCCGATTTGTGCAATATTTTACATGCGATGTAGCAAATGGTAGCTTTATATTTCTTTAAATCTTTGTATAGTTTCGGTGAAAGTTTAGCATTACCATTCAATATATTCTTGCAAGCTTCGGAAAGAGGTTCAATGCTGCGTGGAGGAGCCTCCCTCAAAATGTTTTCCCATTCTTCTGGAGTGCAAGTTGCAAGCACTTTGAGGAAAGTTAAATGATGACGTAGACTTTTCATTTTGGTATGAAAACAAATTGTGACTCGAGCTTGGTTATACCCGTTCGCAATCTTTTATCAGACTGTGTAAGTGGATGTAGGTCAATCACTAGATAACCAAACGGTTTCTCTGTTGCCTGTTCGAATGCATTCATGAAGTATCGTAACTGCGATTTCCCATAGATTTGACGTCCTAGAAGTTCGAGTTGCGCTCGAGACCTTAAATTATTGAATAATATTATATACGTACTGTTGAGTGATAGGGTGCGATAGTGTACATCGTTATGGAATAAGTACTGACAGAGAAAAATAATTGCTGCATTCTTCTGATGTGATGCTCGCGTATAGAGATGAACCATATCCTGCATAACATTCTTTTCAGTCATGAGATCGTCAACTATAATCAGTGTTGGTATGTTCTCATCCCATGTCTTTGGTAATTCTTTACCAAATGTAACTTTAGTGACTTCATTCTGCCAGCTAGCATCATATTTACTGACATAAAATGTTTGTTTGGGGACTACAGTGAATACTGATAAGTTTCTCAGGATGTTACGAACTAGGTAAGTTTTTTCTGACACGGAAGGTCCACATATAATAATTCGCGCTGGGTGGATGAAAGAAAACGGTCTTATGTCGGACATTGTGTCGCAGAGGTAGAAGTGAAACTGAAAATAAGATGAGTTGAAAACTAGATTTATTACCATCCAGTGCTTCCCCAACCATCGATTTGATCAAATTGACTTTTCACTGACTGTCGTTTGAGTGCAACGAGACGTTCGTGTGACAAAACACGCCTGATAGCATCAGCTTTCGCCCTTCATAAATTTCTTGTTTCAGTTGCCATTTCTTCTCTTTGGTTGACTCAACCTCCTCCTCCTCCTCCTGTTTCTTTCCAATACATTGGCGAAAGAGCTTCCACATAATTATTTTTGGGAGTGAGAAAGTTGATAGTTTGGGGAACGAATAGGAAAATGAGGAGCTGACCTTGTTCCACATGTAATAAATGGAATTGAGTGAAGAGGAGGTTGTATGATGATGAGGGTTGACTGCATTTAAAGAAAAAGTTCCTTCCTGTCATCACTTCAAAGATTACGGACGAGAGTGATAAGTTTTTGCTTTACATTGTTGTTTTTTTCTGATGAATATTGTCTTTTCTTAGTATTCAGCTCAAGCCCATTGTGTTTCTTTGAAAATGGTAAGGAATTATAATGAATATGAGAAAAAGTGTTCAAATTTTATTTCTTGTTTCAGATCACGAATCACCTCTGCCAAGATGTATGTAATAAATTTGTTTAATTTTGACTTTAATATAAGACTTCTATTTCAGATGATTTTGTTGGAGCTACCGATTGGTCCTGTATGTACTAACATATGACTAAGTTTAGTTATTACTAATTGCATGGATCTTTTTTAGACAATAGAGAAGAACGACCGCATCACGAGGAATGTGAGTAAAAGCTATAGGATATGATTATGATAATAAATGAGATTCTCTTTCAGAGGCTTGGGGTCCACCACCTCAGTGTATGTATTATTGGAGTTGATATTATTGTTGCTATAATGGCAGTGTGATGATATTGAAATGTATCTTTTCCAGATTATCCCGTGTGGCCGCAATATTGTATGTATTATTGAATGCGAATATAGTGTCATATAAAGATAAATCATCTTTCAGGTCGTTGGTGTGGGGTTCCGTAAGTGATCAATTGGTAAGCAGTTTGATGAATGTTGATTTTATGTTTTCTTTCAGAATCTAAGGACTGGATATAATTATTAAATTCTGTATATTATTCACATGTACTGTCTTGTGTTTTTGTTTCTTCTGTTACAGGTCGTGAAGGTTTTTCGGCTTGGTTTTTCTCCTTCACCTGATTGGCATCACAATTGGGACAATTCCCAGCACAATTGGCTTTAATAAATATATCTCAACTTGATTGGCATTAAAATTGGCATTAATAAATATATTTTCACTTGTATTTTTTGTGTATGACCCTTCTGTGCATGTCTCTGCATGTTATAAGCGCGCCCCAGTAAACTATCAACGTCCTCAGGATATCCACAACTGATCCAGACGTCCTGATTCATGCTGGATTTCCTGTAGATGTCCTCTGGACGTAGCTGAAATATCCATAAAAGTCCCAGAACGATCCGGAACCCATCATCCTTTAGACATCCACAGGATATCGTCGGGTTCTTCTTTGTGTAATGTAGCACGACCTTGCGAAGGGTTATCATCGTACCAGATCACAGCACATTGGTAATCACAACTACGCTGTCATATATGTAATTTAACATTTGCACTACATGGACACGACGTCACACTGACAGATATGCATTAATTATCTTATCTTGATGGAATCTATACAATATTATTTGTAAGATATTATTAAACTAGAATGCGCGGAATAAACTCTCCTATGATGAACTATAAAAGTATTTCTAGATGATCGGCAACGTCTCTCTCACAGATACGCGCGTCGTCTGCTCCACGGAGACTCTCAAGCGGCTCTGCTTTGAGGAGGGAGCACCATCAACATCGTGATCACCATCATCATCTGCGCGCCTTTTCCTGCCATTGTTGTGTCAGTTGCGGTCTGTGGTACTTGTTGAACTTCAAAGGTGAGCTTTTGCAGTTCTATGTGAAAAAGATACGCGAAGTGGTAACGATGCTAAAGGTGCGTGGTAAGCGCTACGTGTATATGAAGGCGCGGCGGGAAGTGAGAGAGTCTCTCACAGCGATTTCTGCAGACATCTCATATGAAGACAACGACCGTCACGCTTGTTGCTCGATTAACGAAGGAACTGTTCAATATGAACATTTGGAAAGCGATATTGGCGCAGAAGGAACGTCTAGTGATAGCAGTTCTTGGGTTGAATGTGCCGTAAGACCGAATATCGAACAAGCGGTTTTGACTGCGTCGGCGAGTGTAGCACATTTGGAAACGGAAACATTGCTAAATGAGAACGCAAACGTGACACCCGGATGGGGTATAACAGAACTGGATACCGAACAACGATCTCCGCTCAGATTTACAACGATCTCCGCTCAGAAAGACTGCTGAGATTTATTGAGCTCTCTGAGCCCTCTAAAGCGTGAACTGCATGTCCCAAAAAGCGTCCGAATTCTTTCCGAACCGAATTCGGGACCGAACTGTTTTTGGAGAACAGAATTCCGTGCCGAATTCGGCCCGATCTGGCCAAGCCAGATTTCTCCTCCGAAATGGGAAGTGACGCCAACCGAAAACGTAGAAGCAACCAATGGCTATCCAGCCGGAAGGAGTATCATAGAAACGATGACGTAGCAATGGGGTTGGCTGTTCCGTGTGTGTGCGACTTCTACTTCTATGAATACAGGGATTATCTCATTGACCTGGATGGTTGAAAGGCGATGCTCCCCAAGGCCAGAAGTCTTCGGCCAAAATCGGAGTGCATTTCGGTAGCATGCGGTGATGCACAGAAAAGAATTCGGTCCTGATTTCGGTTCGGCCAGTTTTCGAACAGTTTTTCGTGCCATGCGGTTCACCCTTAAGGCGTTGGGCGCATAATGTGACGCACGCAGCTGTCAGCGCTCTTCTAAAGATTCTGAAAAGTCACCCGTGCCACGAAGAGTTTCGTAGTGATTCACGTGCCCTGTTGTGTACACCTCGTAATACAGCATCGAGACCTTCGCGAATGGGCACTGGAACCTACTGCCATTTTGGCCTTGCTAGCGGGCTAACCACCTCCTTATCCCATGTAAGCAGTCTACCATCCTGTATACCGCTGCGCCTTAACGTTGATGGTTTTCCAATTAGTAAGAGCTCGAGGCAACAGCTATGGCCTATACAGTGCTTAGCCAATGTACCCGGTGCAGATAGCCCATTTCTTGTTGGTGTCTACGCAGGGATCGAAAAGCCAGCATGTCCCAATGAGTTCGTGACCCAGCTTGTACAGGACATGAAAGAGCTCCTCCAGTCAGGACTCATTATTAATAATAAGCACTATACTGTAGTTCTGTAGAGTATTGTGTGTGATGCTTCTGCAAGAGCATTCATTTTTTGCACAAAAGCCACAATGCCTGGGCTGGTTGCCCAAAGTGTACTGTGGAAGGCGAATACTTAACAAACCGAATGTGCTACCTCGAAATGACAGCTCCGCTGAGAACAAAGCACAGCTTTAGGAACCAAGATGATATTGAACATCAAAGTATTCTGACAAAGTTTGAAATTGACTGTATTATGTGTGCCCCCTTGGATTATATGCATCTGCTGTGCCTGGGCGTGATGCGAAAACTGATGAACATGTGGGTTACGGGCCCGAGACCATTATTGAGCCCCACTGATAGACACCTGTTATCAGATCAGTGCGTGGCACTACAACCCCACATGTCTCGTGAGTTTGCAAGAAAACCCAGGTCGCTCGCCGAACTAGATAGGTGGAAGGCCACCGAATACCGCACCATGCTTCTTTACATAGGGCCAGCTGTTCTGAAATGTATGCTGCCTCAAGCTGCATACAATAATTTCATCACGCCGGTACTTCATATATCTCGATGGCGTGCATAGGACAAGTACAGCGCAGAGACAAATAAGACCAAAATCGGAACTTTGGGGCAACTTTGGCTATTCTTAATTGAAGTTCAAAACATAATTGGCCCGTGCAGTTTAGGAAGGCTGAAAACCATTATGCCTGACATATTGCGCAAAAAAAATTTAGTTTGGGACTCTCCGCTGGCGTGGAATCAAATGTCAGTCGCTCTGTAAGAAAGCTCCGCCGCAGAGTCAATTTCTTTAAGATTTTTTTTCTGGTGGACCACAACACATAGAGCCAAAATATTTATTGCTCCTGTGTGCATTTGTGTTGTGGTACAGCATATATTTTTTCAAATGAAATCGGTTATGGTGTCCGGACGACCCCGCCTGAGTTGAGATGGAATCACCCAGTTGCTTGGCACGTTCTTTGATAGCGACCCAATGAGACTGTTCTGCGTGCACGAAGGGAAAGGCAAAACACTGATTGGTTGCACGAACAGCTAACCTACTTACATACCATATAGCATTTTCAAACTGCCCAAGCCATCTCCATTAGTACAGTACGTAGCTGTTAATACCACCTGTCTTCATTTCGTTTCAGAAGCAATCAGAATGAACAAAAAGTTCACAGGAGCTACACGAACGGAAGTGGAATGTTCAATAAAGTCCTGGCTCCGACACGCGAAGGAGCGCCGCTGTTCAAAGGAGTGATGGAACTCCCTCCCAGTAAATTTGCATCTGCATCGAAAAAAAGTCACGTCTTGCTACAACGTGAATTTTTATTTTCGTCATTCATTTAATTCATTTGACATGATGTATTCCTATTCATGTCGTGGTCTTTATTGTATCTAGTTTTTCAGTGGACTTCATTGCGCCAACGTGTTTTAGTCAATTGACTTTTACAATATTTCTACCTCATGCTGTATTCCTATTTGTGTACAGCTTGGGACAAAAGTTTACGGAACCGGTACTGGCGTTGTTCTTCATGGAAACGGCCCCCTGCTAGATATCAAGAAGAGATCGAATAGGAAACGGGTGTCCGGCTATTCAATCCATCTCTCAATATGTGCGTCCACCTCTGTTTGCTGCTAGGGTGTCGCTCAAATGGAGAAATGTAACAACCCAGTGTTCCGTGAACTTTTTTCCCAAGCTGTACCACGTGCATTTGCATATTTTTTTCAGTAGACTGTTCTTTTTTTTTTGCAGCTACTTGATTTAGTCATTTTACTGGTACTGTATTTTAAGTTCATGCTGTATTCCTATTTACGTGCATTCTCCCCATGCATTTTTGAGTCGAGAGCATTTTTTGCAGCAACACGTTTTAGTCATTAATTTTACTTGTACAGTGCTGGACAAAAGTTTACGGTACACGCTGTGGCGTATTTCTTCTTTAGAGTGACACAGTAGCATCGAATGGGACGATAAGGACTTAGACATATGCCTACGTAACCCAGTCGCCTGTTTTTGTCTGTATGGTACCATTCGCTCCTAGCATGTTACTCTGAGGAAAGAATGCAGCGGAACATGTTCCGTAAAGTCTTGTCCAGCACAGTACTGTATCTCGACTTTATGCTGTATTCCTATTTAGGTCGGGTGGACCTAATCTTTGCCACTTTAATTACAAAGAGAAAGCTGTGATAGTTTATGGCACGAGTAGTCTACTTTTATATACAGGGTGGGTGCTATAAAAGGTCAGTCACATTTTCGCGCGTGGCGCGACACCTACTTGACGGACAGACTTCCGGTACCACAGAGTGCATAATTTGTGCTAGAAAAGCCTAAAAAAATCGTGGTTACCAGGCACTGCATAACAAAGTAAATACGGCCACACAAACTTTTGTCTTCATGCATTTCTTATGCGCTATACCAATGTAAACACGGCAGTCTGCCACTAGTTGAGTGCAGCTTCCGCCCGCTAGCGGCGTCAAAACCGAAAACAAATTCGTGTCGGCTAGCGCCCTTAGGCGGATGCTATGCACAACAATTTGAGACCGCCATGTTCCATCGGTATAGCGCATAGGATATGCATGATGACGAAAGTTTGCGTGGTCGTATTTACTTTGGTATGCAGTGCCTGGTAACCACGATTTTTTCTGAGGCTTTTCTGCACAAATTATGCACTCTGTGGTAGCAGAAGTCTGTCCGTTAAGTACATATCTCTCCACGCACAAAAATGTGACTGAACTTTTATAGCACCCACCCTGTATGTACTGTTACAAATATAAGAAGTATATGCAAGCAAGCAAGCTGTGATACAATATATTTGAAGGTGATATTTCCTATTAAACGTACACAATAAATAATCCCAAGCAGCACGCCAATATTGGTCCAATATTGGACCCATATGGGTTGCCAAGATTGCCAATATTGGCCCAATATGGGGTGCCAATATTGGACCAATATGGGGAGTGCAACCAGGCTCCATATTGGTCCAATATGGGCTGCCCATATTGGCAAGCCCATTTTGCGCCAATATTGCCAATATTTCTGTGATAACACCTACGGGGAGCCCGTGTAATAATAAAGCATTATGCTGTATAATATTCACTACTTTTGTATGATTTTTGCTTTTTTATTTCTGCGGATCTAATTGATCCACGTTCACATCACTGCAAAAAAAAAAGAACGAAAAAAGGAAAGAAACACGGCATTGCCCAAACACACACAAAAAAAACGAAGAACAGGTGCTACGCCCGCGCTGAAGATCACAAGCAGTCCCACAGAACTGCCAATACCTAAGATCCCTCAGAAGCCTTCATTGGGATTGCAATATTCTGTGGACTAACAATTTCCACACCCGCTCCGAGAATACAGAGCAGCGAAACCCTTTCGTGGCGGTGACGGACACACGCCAGAGCAATTTACACTGCTTGCAGCAACTTGAAATCACCTAACTTTACAGAACAGCCATTCCTTCTTATCAAACATTGTGTTTTTTACTTGACCTGCCGCAATTTCGTTACCATTACAGCACCCAGCGACATTTTAGCCCTATGAAACGTCCGTTCGGGCTGTCGCGCATGCGCATTAGTTGTAGGACGCGTGATTACGCTCAAACAACTCGCTTGCTCACAGTCGGCTCGACCGATTGGCATTGACATCGCGAAGGAAGATGGCGGCGACTTTCAGGACGTGGAATGTTGAGGTGTCAAACTCTAGCGAACTTTACGTTGGGAATGCCAAGTACGTTGACTGTTTCGAACAATGTGTATCATCTGCGGGAAGTTGTTGAATGTAACGATGTAGTGAATAGGGTATTTCACACGCTTCAACGTTCAATCTTGCCGTGCTGCTTGGGCATTTGTACAACACGGCTACGTACCCTGTTCAGTCAATATGGGGTGTACGCGTGCAATATGGGGCCCATATTCCCAAGATTTTCCCAATATTGGCTCAAAGTGGGCAATATGGGGCCCATATTGCCAGGATTTTCCCCATATTGGCTGAAACTGGGCAATATGGGGCCCATATTGCCCATTTTCAGCCAATATGGGGAAAATCTTGGCGAAACGGGTCCCATATTGGACCCGTATCGCCAATGACCAGCCAATATGGGTCCAATATTGTGTGCTGCTTGGATAATTGCTAGCTATTGCTCTCTACCTGAACTGTGATAATGGGCATAAAAAGGCTGCATTTAGCAATCGATAATAGTGAAAGTGCGCATACTAGCTGGTTCATACTGGTGACGTGAAGACCCAAGACAGGGAGGAAATAACAGACAACTGGTGCAAGACAACTGGTGACAACATTCTGGTGCAAGTAGCAGCAGTGCAATACACAAAACTGCACTACTTAAAAAAACGCCTAGCACAGTCCCAAAGGCGTCAACAAAGACATCCTGTGGACCTATCACGGAGATCCATGGATGCAAATTTGACGGTCCCAGAGGCGTCCGCAATACATCTGCAAGACTTTTATGGACGTCCTGTAGACGTCGCAATATCCAGGTCGGTATGTCCATAGGACATCCGTAGAATGTAGATGGCTTGTTGGGGCGGACAACCCTCCACACACGCGCCGCGCGGGGAAAAATACGCCAAGGGCTCAGGGCAGGTCCAAGTTGCTAACTGGACCCCCCTCTTATACGACACCTATCTATACTACTGGTGTCCTGCACGAGCGTCAGTTAGGTTAGGTGTTCTTACATATTTCGTTTTTATGAGAGTCCGACAAGAGGGCCGCTTAGGCTAGGTGTTCTGACATATATTTCTTTCGCGTGAGAGTTCAAGAAAGAGGAACTAACACCAGAGCATGTGCAATAGAGCGGCGGTGAGTCTCTCTTGAACCGCAAGTACATACGCCCACGCGCCGCTGCGCGCTGCGTTCCCAAGCAAGCAACCACCAAGCACAGAGCGGCTTGCCGGCAGAGAAACACAGCCGCTGCTGCGTTCGAGTGTACCTCGCGACTCTCCACCAATTAGCTGCATTCTTTTCCTTGCTGCGTTGTGCTCTTCAGTAAACCTAAATACGCCTCCGAATCTCGACAACAAATAGAGCAGAGGCGGGCTTGAACCGGGCCTGAGCATGGAAACAGTTGGGTACGGGCTGGGCAGGGGCCAGTGGAGTCGGGCTCGGGCCGGGCCCTTGCTGGAAATACATAGAAGACGTCTCAGTAAACCACCGATGTCCCAAGGACGTCTACATAATGTTACCCTCAGGACGATGAAGACATCCTGAGGACATCCTGAAACATAATTTTGACATGGATGTACTCAGAAGTGCCAAAATAACATCCGCGCACGTCCCAAGGAAATCCGTGGTACGTCAATGACGACCTTTGACGGACCTCTAGTGGACCTTTTCCCCGTGCCTTAGCCAGGCTTACCGGCGTTCTCTGAACATTACATCAACACCGCACAACAATGCGTATGAGTGGCACAAACAAGCAACATTAGATCAAACACTTTATTTCGTATGAAACTGAGCGTCATAGCATCGTATTACCTCAAAAGGTATTATATCACAGCGTAACATGACAAGCATTTTTTTCGCATTATTATTGAGCACTTGCATGTCTTTGAAAACATGATGTCCATGAACACACACAGCATCGGTCCACAAGGGGTAAACTTAAAGGTATATGCCCGCAATGTCCGAAGTGCGACGCTGAAACATATGTTGAAGCACTGGCATAACCGACGACCATGCTGCACCGTGTTTCGTATTACTGGAGATTTGCGATGCGTCCAGCTTGCCTTTCGTGCGCAAAAATTGACGCTATCCAACGTCGGCTATATTCACTTTTCGCCATGGACTCCCTTGCCTGCCGCGTCATGTGAGCTTAACCTGCAAGAAATGTAATTTCAAAAACACTGCTACAGCACAATGCCACTGTGAAGTACGCATCGACGTATACGCATACCTTTACACACAGCGCCATGGTTGCAGTCTGGTTGCAGTTTTATGATTGCAGTCTGGCAGTAGCCTAGCATTCTCCCTATCAACAGCCCTATTGCCTGCTAAGACGGGAAAAGCATGGATAGCCACGTAGTAGGAACGTGAATGCCTTACACATTGACTACATACCTTCAAAACGGGTAAAATCTTGAAAATGACGCCGGGTGACGCCACTTGTTGGAGATCCATAATTCACATTCATCATCCGCTACGACGTTTCCACACATCCGTAAAAGAGTCAATAAGGTGCGACACATTGTACTTCCCTGCAAATTTCTATTAAAATCACTCAGCATTTTTTTACATTCAGTGGCACAGCCGTAAAGGCTTGTGCTGCCGTGGAGCACATGACGAAGTTGCACGGGTGAAGCCTATGCCCCATCTGTTTCGCAATAAACACAAGTCACTGAAGAGCTCTGAAACGCACTTAAGCGTAACTTACCTGATATCTTCCAACATTTCTGTGACCTTCCCACGTCGTGAGTATGCTGTCCCAACCGCGATGTTCACCGCAATGAATACGTCGAAAGTATCTGAAATTCATAGATTAGACATTAGTAACGGGGCCACTGACGATGCATCTTCACCTTGAAAAGTGCCGGTAGGGTCACGAGTACACTTAGCTGAAAGATAAAGTAATGGGAATCAAAAGGGTAATAATCACACTGCAAGCATAAAGTAATAGAACGCACACGCTAGGAATGATACCAAACAAAAGTTGCACGAATCGTACAAACACAGCACTAACCTTTAATGTAAGAAATCGGAAGGCTTCTGGACCTATCTTCCAGGGTGCACGCATAAAAGCACCCCCAGGCAACACCACCCAGTCAAAAAAAGGGAATGGGTCCAATTGGAAATTTGAATTGGTACCAATAGGACTCAACTGGATCAACACGAAAGCCAATTGGATTTTTTAATTCCAACTGGATGTCCAGTTGGAAATTTTAAAACCAATTGGGAAGTCTAACTGGCTCCTTGGACTTCAGTTGGATAGCCAATTGGAAAGTCAAGGTCCAATTGGAAGCTGGAATTGGAGTCAACTAGACCAATACAAAAACCAATGGAGACCAACTGGGCGCTTCAGTTCCAACTAGGCTGCCCAGTTGGAAATTCATAAACCAACCAAGCGAACTTCAGCTGGCTTCCTGGACTCTATAGTTGTACATTCAGACTGTCTGGGCTGTACATTCAGGCTGTCTACTTCAACTGGATTAGCAATTGGACACTGGGGTCCCATATGGTTCATGCTAATTATTGATGACTGAAATTCCTACACTCATACTTAGAAAGGAAAATAAATCTAGTCTGTCATTTATCACGTTTCAATTGGCCACCAGTTTGACGAAGTGGGTCTTAGTTACTTGGTGATAATTAACCAAGGTTCCAAATGGTCACCCAATTGATCATCACAGTTGGCAATTTGGGTTGCCTGAGAACCTTTGCTATTCGAACCCAGCCATGCCCATGCACTCAAACTGGTTCCTCGAACCTACTAACGCATCTCAACGCTTCTCTGCAAGCACCTGTGTTGACCTATATATCAAAAGGGCTGCCAGGTACATGTACACAGAAAGAAAAAAAGGGGGAACTGGTGTACTGAAGAGGGGAGCAAAGAAATGGGAGGTGACTTTTCAAGCGAAGGCTCTTCTTCAGACTAGATGGACGGAACATGGAGGAAATTAGGAACGACGTCCTCCCCATTCCGTCCATCTAGTCTGAAGAAGAGCCTTCGCTCGGAACGTCACCCCCCCCATTTCCTTTCTCCCCTCTTCGGTACACCAGTTCCCCCTTTTTTTCTCTTGACCTATATATCAACTACATTTAACTTGTGACACATCGTCACCAGACAAATGGCACAGAAGGAACCTAAAATAAGACGTTAGACTTCTGTTGATGTAACCAAGTTGTAATGAATGTTCAGAGGTACATTGGAATTGAAGTTCCTAAAGTACTTAGAAAAATGTCTGAGCCAAAGCTGCAGATAAATAGGTTGAAAGGCATAGTCAGGCATGGCACTGGAAAAGTGTACCTGTACAGTTACTAAAACACTTGGTATTTGCATTTTCTTTTATCTATCATCTCCAGCAGCCAGCAAAAACCACAGGTCAATTTACGTGATATACATTTTGTAGTTCCACAGCTCACTTGCATTTTGAAAATACTTTTGAAAGGCTCTGCTTGAATCTTACTAAGCAAATACAAAGGACATTTTGCAAATTTATTTAATTCAATTTTGATGTATCGGTTCCATCTGTACAACACTGAGGCGGTATATACCATTTAATAAATCATAAGCAGCCATGCCATGCAGGTGGATGTCACCAGGTCGCAACAAGTGTGTTATTAAAAAGTTATGCTGCCACGAAAGTAACAAAGTTGCATGCACAAGTACACACATAAAAGAACGTACCTGCAGCAATACACAGGAAAAGTTTCTATACAAGGGTACTGGGATACTGTTCTTAGTTACTTAAAACCTTGTCTAGAACACTGAATGGGTGAACTACAAAATTAAAGGAAGTTTCAACTCATTTAGACACTGTCACAAAGGCCCGGTTTCACCAATGCTGATTTAAGGGGTCAAGGCAATTTCTTAGCAGTGTTTCATTACATCATGGACACAGTGTACTGGACGCCAGAATACAGAGGGACGGAGATTTCTTTACGTATCATACTTGACGAGATACAAGCCCTTGAGCACATTCCTGAGCAAAGTGCGCATGTTGCAGACCTCTGACTTGCATGCGTTCCCATTGGCATCCATAAGCACGTGATTTTAGATGCGCTGCCTCACTGGCGGCAATGAGGTCTGTGATGTCAGAGCCGCATGAGTATGTACAGTGATCATTTTCTCCGCCTGTATTACCCTCCTGGCTGTGAAACTTGCAATGCAGGTTCATATCGTTGTAAAGAACCGTTTTTTGTGCGTGTGTTAATGTGGAATAATCTGGGATGACCTGTATCAACCCTAGTGAGATCAACAGTCCCTTAACTAACATTTAACGTTTAACTCTGCTTCACTAAAGGGAATTATTGTCACTGAAACATTCATCACGTCACCAATTCATGTTTGTAAAAAGAACTGCAAGTTTTAACAACACCGGATCTCGGTTCAATGTTAACCAGCATTTCATGGAGCCGGGCCTAAGCAGCAAACCAGTAGAAGTATTAATCTAGCTCTAAGAATTCAATTCATGAACTAAGATGCTACAACACACGAGACATAACGTGACAGACATGACGAGACATCCTATAATGTGAAACAACTTGGTGCTGCTGCAACATATGTGTTACTAAGCTTCATAAACACAGCAACTCTTCGTATTTCTGATGCGGGGAGGATGACTTCGTCTTGCTCTTCAGATACAACTCTGAGGACATGTCTCATAGTCACTATTGAATATTTGATTGGCACACATTTGAGTTGCTTAACAACAATGTAAGCTTTCCCATCACTACCACACAACAATCTTTCTAGTTTTGCAAAAGAGTTGCTGGATAGCTGGACAACTGAACTGTTTGTTTTTCTATTCCCTGCATAGTGGCTTTCAGTGAGAATAGATCCATTTAGCAGCATTCTTGAATGCTGTGTGAGAGTTGAGGGCAGCTCATACCCACCCCTCACTGGACAGCTTGGCGGCGGCACATATGGGGAACCACACCCAAAAAAGCGAGCCCCATCACTGGAGCTAATGCTCTTGTTAGTGACTGGTTTGTCTAAAGACTTGCAGAACTGAACAACTCTGGGATCATCCGTGAGCCCACTCAGCTCCTCTACAATGTCATGCATTTGCAAAAGCCTGCATACTTGGTGCGGAATCCCATTGGCAGCTTTGACAGCCCCCTTTAGAGTACCGTTTCCAGACTCGAATGGAAAGGCAGAGTGGGCCCAAAGTGGACCCCAGTGATGTATGCTCTTGATGATGTGTGTCAGTTGATGCATGTTGTATGTCATAAATGCTGCTCCATACAAAATTTCCGCACGCACATGAAACTCAATCAAGAGACTTTCAGCCAGAGCAAGCTCAGATGCATTGATTTGAAGCTTAAGCATAATATGAACGGCTTCCACCAAGCATGCCCAGTGATGTAAGTATTTCTTCTTTAAAATCCCATCAAGCACTGGAACGCTGTAAAAGAGCACCCAGTTTTCGAGCTCCTTAGCCTTCCACCACTTCCGTTCTTTGGTTGGTCTGGGCATGCGCCTCAGAACTTTTGGGGGCTGTATTGACAGCAGCCTCTCGTTAACCCTGTCTTGCTGACGACTTATTGAGCATGGACAGTTAGAGGATTCAAGTCATGCCTCTAAAAACTGACGAGCTGTACCGAGCAGAATACTATGCATATAGTCGGGTACGGAACCACACACGATATGAAAATGTGGAAGGTTGATCAATGGTGAAACAGTTTTCGCACCATGCATGCTTTTGTTTTCCTTCACTGCCAATTCCATGTCCATTAGCATCTGCTTTTCTGTCCGTTCAACAGGCTCAGTGGTCTGCACTGGGTACTTTGTTGATCCTCCAGCCCTTTCACCCTTTTGTAAGCACCAATTGCATCCAAAATACCCATTAAATTGTGTTATGCCCTGCATGGGTGCTCGAGCAACTGAATCAACAGCACTGCACAAGCAGTAAGCCTTGAAGTTCTGAACCTCCCCTTTGTATCTGAGTGCGAAACCATCACTGCCTAGCTTATCCATTTGATCAACAAATGCACCTTGGAACAATGTCATGTCCGACTTGTTTTTGCCAAACCACAGTGTAGCCAAAAGCAGTTTGCTCATTCTTTGCTCAATTGGCACTTCGTTAACAATAAGCTGGATAGGCCAAATGGCAGTGTTGCTAGATTTAAATAGTGGAGTACCATCAGCATTTAATGTAAAACTAATCCTATGTCCACGCTCACTGGTTGCTGCCACAAAATCGCGATACAGCTGTCCATCTGAAATATCTGACAATGTGTCTGTATGCGGGAGTGGCATTGTTAAATCTACCAGATCACAGTTTTTGAGTAATCTCCCCAACTGTGTCTCAACATTAAGCAGCACAAAGAATGGTACGTCAGCAACAGTTGAAACAATGGTCTTGTGGAAGCAGTTTGGGCATTCGAAAGACGAGCTGCACTCAGGATGACTAATTTGTGAGAAGCAACTAGGACACAAAAAAAAGTGATAAGTCATGGAGGTCCCAGTTTGCTCCAGTAGCTTATTAATTCTGTAACGGGACTGTGGTAGCACTGGATGTTCAAAGAACAGATTAATCATGTCCATCAAGCCCTTGACTCCCGTCAAAGACAATTTATTTTGCAGCGCATATTTGAACACCATAAGCAGGATATCACCCTTGGTCACCACGACTTTCTCAGTAACCAGTTCCTCAAAAAAGTTGGAGAATGATGAACTGTCCTCAGGAACGGGTCCCCTCTGAAGTGGTTCACCAATTGGCTACAAGAAGAAAAAGTAAATGACCACCTTTATTTATTATTGTTTGTTATTTAGAAATACTGTTGGCCCTTTGATGAGCTCATGATAGGAGAGAAACCGTAAATCACACATCTGACTTACACACAACTTTTAAAAAATCAAGTATATAATAATTTGCTCCAGTAGTAACTTTGATTGGAAGATGCATTACATGCCACACAATATGACAAAATATCAATAGTGCTTGCTGCGGTGTTGCTGATACAAAGGATTGCCTACTAATATACTCCAAGATATTATTATATAGTCTATTCACCTACATCACATTCTGACGTGGCAATGACGTAGTGTGTCTTCAGGATAAAAGAAGGGAATGGACGGTACCGGATTTCAAAACACCATTCTAAGCTTCGTTTTCGAGCAAATGCTAGATAATCCCAGCAGCTGTGCCAAAGAAGTGACCACCACCATGGCAGCGAAGCACATTCGTCTGACGTCATGCAAATACACCCTATAATAAGTAGCTGTTCATTTCACAACGGAGACCAACACCTTGACTTATTTTAAGCCACTAAATTACATGTAGAACTGTGCAACAGATTGAAAAACTTTGTACAAGACATCAAGGACCCTATTTCTTCATCAAAGTAATCAGCCTAGATTATTTTGTATCTCGCATGTCATTGGTTGCTACGTGAAGAAGGTGTGAATAATAGAAAATTGCACAAGCCTTCAACCAATAGTCAAGCACTTTATGTGCATCGCCCAGATCACAACACCTTTCTTGCGTCTTCTCTCCAGAAGCCTGAAGGCTGTATCGTGGGAGAGGTTTGTGTGTGACTGTGAAAGCGTTAATGAGCGTATTTGCTCTGCGCAGGAAATTCTGAAGTGAATGACATGGTGCTAAAAACACTATATTTAAGACAAATGTCCCCAGAAATGGGCGGAGGTTGTCGTAACTGCTCTGCCCAACAGTCGGTGATAAAGCAATCGAGGTATATTACTTTTAACGTGAATGTGGCCCCGAGTAGCCTAAAAATTACAGACTGCACTCACCGTGCTACTGTGCTGAACTTCAGCCATATCAGGCAAGCTTCCGTGGTCCGAAACGGTGGTGATTGACCGTACTTCCTGATAATAAATGTTAAAAACAGTTTATATCTCGAGTGGAAGGAAAGCAGTGGCATGATATGCTTTAACACTTCACTTTTAATGCTGGATTAGAATGCGTTTCCAGCATGCTGATTGTTATCAGCTTTGTCAGTATGCCGCTATGCAGCAGTTCCAAAATCACTAACGGGTCGTGCTTACTTGTTCATCGATGTCGTTCTGGGCTGAGGTCCTTCCCTGCTCTTGTGTTGGGACATCACAATCAAAACAATCCCTGATATGAGTATCAGAATTGTAGTTCAAAGCAGCTTCCGCAGCAGGAAGACATTGCGCAGCGTACTGGTGGGAGTGGGAACTTCCGATGTTTTCTTCGAGACTTACTTGCGGTGAAGTTTCATTACCAGAAGCATCCCATAGGCTGTCGTCGACTCCAGTACATGAGTCCGTGCTTGAAGAGGCTTTCTGGGACGAGAGGATAATGTGCTTTGTAAGAAGTGATAAGATCTAGCGTACAGGCCGCAAGACGTTGGACGATATCCACCGAAGATGAGGATTGAACTTGGGCGAACACAAAAGCACAGGAGACACAGAATGTTTGTGTTTGCCTTCCTTGTTCGCCCAAAACATGCACTTCATCTGCAAAACACGGCCATGCTCCGAAAATCTGTTTAGCACACAGTGAAATCAACTTACAGCTCGTTGTCTGTAGGCTTTTGCGGTGGACAGGGGAAGCTGAAATGCCGTGTCTGGGTCCAGGTAACTTTTATATGGTCCTCGCTTCTTCCGTTTACGCGGAGAATCCATAATGCGCGTTGCTAAATGTGTTCTCAGCACTTGCTTTCTAAATAATTCAACCACAGGAATTTTTCATGACTCTCAGCGCCGTAAAACTCAGCCGTACCAGACCGCCGCCATCTTGTGCTCGTAATTCAGCGTACGCTTCGTAGTATAAAATAATGTTAGCACAATTAGCGCCATAAGGTTGTTTATAAAAAACAGAATATTTAAATAATAATTCATTCAGATAAATCAATTTTGCTTTCGATCTTACGCTCTATGTATTACGAAACGACGATGTACGAAACCAAGGATGCGGATGCGGCTTTCGTCTTTATGCTTTGTTGAGGAAGGCGATTGACGAGTGCAGTCGTGCGCGCAACGGGAGTAACTGTAATTCGTCCCCACACCACCACCATCACCACGGTCTCCATACTTCAGTGCAGTTTTTTTTTCTTTTCAGGCGTGTATAGCAGCGTTAGTGTGCGCGATGATCACTCATGCCTATGTCAGCTATGAAGATGACAGGAAGTTCGCTGTGGTTAGTGTAGATGACATCGAGGATTTCGACCCGCTCCATGAGAACGATTTCTCGGTTTCTGCTTTCGACTCGACAAAATGGACAGATCTCAATGGTAGCAGCGACTACTATCGTGCCAGGATATTGGTTTTGGGAGGTAAGCTCACCCCGTCGTGCTTTCGAATGGAACTCTTTGAAGCGTTCACTTTAGCATGGGGGCAATTGTGGCGCGTCTGCAAGTTCATATTTCTAAAAGTTCCTCGTCTAATCGCCTTCATGTGGTACCACTGCAAACTATTCATGTAGTATTAATGTAGTAAAATAAAGAACCTCTGAACTGAGTGATACTCAGCAATTCCAAACTATAGTAGTTCTGTGAAGCGTTGTCCACCGGCGTCTGTGTGAGTGTCTGGCGTGTGTCACGTTTTAGTGTTTGTTACTTGCTGTACTTTTGAGGATAGTCTCAAGAGGTAACTGAGAGTGTATACTTTGCTAAAATTTTTTCCAGACTCTGAGAAGGACGTTCAGGCGAAAGTCAACAGGAAAAGGGTCAGGGTGAATAAAATTTTCGACACAAGCGAAAGTGAAGACGACATCCTGGAACAGGTAAGTTGCTGCAATACACAACTTTCACTAGAAGCCAGGATGTGACTTTTGGCATTGTTCTTTGCTCTGCAGCCACCGCCGAAGAAAAAAAAAGGAGAGTAGGAAGCAGGATCTCCTGCACCTCATTCAGAAGAAAAAGAGAAAGATCAAAGTAAATCGATGCACTGAACCCGTGCAGTATTCAAGTGGGGAGGGCCAGCCAAAGCCATCTGCAGATCAACACAATGATGCTGCAGGGTACCTGAAGGGCATGATCAAGCAGAAAGACACCACCATTCGCCTACTGAGGAGCGAAATAGAGGAGAAAGATGTTGAGCTTCAACGGTTACGGCAACTAAACATGGCCTTACAAGACAAAATGTTGCGTAGGTTTGACGACAACGAAGGTATGACACCTGGAAGAATTTTACTTTTACCTGAGTCTCATGGTACTATCAAAACATTCTAAATATATGGTAGCCTTCCTTATTGTTTCGTTGCTGTACAGCTTGCCTTTGTTTTTTCTATCATTTAGCTTTTATGATGCAGCTCATCAATGTTTTTCTTTTTTCTTGAAATAGTTCTCAATCACCAGATGAACTCCCAAAGTCTAAACATGGCTAATGTACAGGGTGTTTCATCAAAGCCTTTACTTAATTTTGATAATAAATTTCTCAGGGCTGCTTAGATGTGGCTTCCACAGGTGGGGTATATGGCCAGGTGGACAACTTGTATGCGAGATTGTGGTAATAAATTAAAAATAAAAACTAATTTGAGGATAACTGGTATCCTATAGGGTGTTTTCACATGACGTCGAACAAATGCATATAAAAATTAATATTGGTTCGAATATTGAGGAAGCAATAACGTAGGCCAATACATAGCAGCATCGCTAGCTTCAAAATGCGGTGCTGGGAAGGGGTGCATGTGAAATGGTCACTGTAATCTTGTTGGTCATGCTTTGAACAAGGACTACATGGAACTCTCATATTCCAAATTTACCAAAAGGGCTTTAATTGTAAGTTAGCAAACAGTATCTCATTGGTCACATGGAAGTCATGTAATATGTCCCATAAGTTGGCTGTCGAGCAGTGCTGACTCTAGGCATATGCAACTTCAGCCGCGCTTTAAGTGAACATGATGGACTAAATGGGAAAAGAAACGGGTGGTCTGAGTGTTTCATCATTTTCATATGAGGCCAGTTGGTTCACAGCACCAGGTCCACACTTGCCTTGAGTTGGCCTTGGTGTCAGGTCGCCGAACCCGCCTGTGCAAATGGCATATGTTCCCCTTATCGTTGCATTATAAACTTTCTTTTAAAGGGCCTGTGATGGGTTACCAAGATAAATGTAAAAGATGGCTCTCTGCATAGAAGATGCGTAGAAGAATAGTTCTTGTTTCATAACTACTCTGGTGTGCAATACAATGTGTCCATGGTGTAATGAACCATGTGTATGAAAGTGTCACAACCCCTTCCAGGCTGTCATGGAACACCCTGTGTGTACTACTTGACCACTGTAGTTATTCGTCAGGGTTCATGACATCACCTACTGGTCGTCTTTGTTCTGCAAGTGTTGCATTATGAGATTCTAAGTTATGTGCAACAAATGCTGATTCCTCAATGTAGATTGTCAAGTCGTGTCACGATCCTTCTGTGCACAAAAGATTCATGAAGGCGGTCACAGTGTGTTTCCAGCCCCAGAGTTGCTGCCACCCCGTGAGGCGACACCAGAGCCACAGCTGCCCAGCACTGCTGATAACAAAATGGTGCATACATATATACATCTTCTCTTGAGCACATGCCACAGTGCTAAGAGACTTTACAATACAGAATATATGACTTCAGAAAATCCTAGAGAGCTTAGAGCCATTTTGAAGTTTGGGGATTTCATTATCAGAAAAAAAAAGCAGCAGGTCTCCAAACTGTTTCAGTTTCTTCTGTCTGTGCTTCCTGTCCATGAGGTGCTACGGTCGGTGAAAACGAAATATGAGGGAGCGTTCTCCCTTCCTTACGTCAGTAATCTCCCAGGATGCAATGAGTGTGTAAAGAGCACTGGGGTTCCCTGAAATTGTCTATTCGCAACAGCAAATTAAACGAATAATTTTGTGAAAGCCCAGATAAGCAGTCAAAGCGCTTAGAACTTGTACGAAGAAAAAACAAAGGGGATACACCTGCGCTCCCTTATACTATCAACGAAGTTAATGTCTGACAAAGGCACTCCCTGTACAGAAGTTTGCTACATCTTTTACATGCTGCTTGGTCTGTGCTCGGCACTCCTTTGCATTGTTTAACATGTACAAACTGGCAAACTTCACAATCAGTGTAACCCGATATAGATCCTTGTTAAGCTTCAGTAGCAACATGCTCTTAAATTGCCAATGATGTGCCACTATTGAACTCTGCTTTCTTCCTGAAAAACAACCTGAGTGAACTTCCTGAGTGAAAAACAACTGATTTTGGTGTGTCTAGGTAAACATTGGTCAGGGGCTGCAAATTCAGCAGGAGGTGTGGGAGCGTGTGCAAGGCCAACAAAAAGACTCAATGTTCGTGAAAGAGCTGCTCGTGAGCATCTGGACTAAAGAACAACTTCGTCACAGGTCCTTGCAGGGTAGGTTGTTTGGTCACTTGTATTTTGTGCTTCTAGCCCTTGAGCAACACATGTTGTTTTCAACACTCACCCCGCCCTTGCATTTAGGAAAGCAGTGTCCCCGTTTCCCTGGAAAGGCGCCGAAGACCCCATTGACGCCCTGGAAAGTGGGCGTGGTACGATGTCAGTGGTATCTTTAGTGTCATGTTTCTTGAAGGTAGAGATATTCATCGTCACTGCTGCTGTTACAAAGGGTGTCTATGAGTCAGTTTTGTACATATCAGCATTACTAGTAGCACTGCTAGCATATTTGCGACTTTGTTCTTTGGCAGATTGGCGATCACACTACATTTTAAATTGGTAACAGAAAAAGTACGTATTTCTGCTAACAAATACAGGTAGCGGTGGACTCTTTCTCTTCTACCGCCACTTTTAATAATATGGAAGACATGAAATGCAGAGAAAAGTAAGAATGATATAGCAGAATATCTTCTAGTTCCTTTTGTTTACTTGTTAATCGGGCTGACTGATCTGATGATTTTCCTTGATTTCACTAGCTCTCATAAGCTAAGCACAATTGCATACTAGTTAGAAATACAATTTGTGTTATGTTATGCATTTTCTAACTTTTTAGCTCGCATTTGCATAATAGATATGCATAACATACAACATAGTATTGGCTACTAAGCTGGTTTACATCACACAGTCAGGTAAGAACTAGTGTGATTGTGCTGATAGCAGATCTAAGACAGTTCTCCAGCTTTTTTGTTCGGAGCAGATAAAAAGCCTTTTTACAGAAATGTACCAGAAACAGTGAGATATCATTAGATTCATTCCAGCTCAAACACCCCCAGTGGTGTTGCTCGACCAACATCGATTTTCGAGAAAAAATATGATGTTGGGACATGCGTAAACGTCCACCAGTAAAAAAAAAAAAATTGTAACACAGTTTAGAACTGTTGTAGGGTGGGAACGAATGTCAGCTCCGGGGCAAAAACCTGGCTGCGCTTTCGCGCTTGTGGAGGGAATACAGCTGTAAATAAATAAATTCGAATTGGGCCATTTTAAAGACAAGAGTAGCCGGCATAATGATGAGTACCTTGGTGGTTAATTCTGATCCGTAACTCGTACACCAATCCCTTTTTGTCCATATGTTAACACATGTCACGTGACCTATAATTTTTTTGCTGTGCAATGTATTGGTGCATTACTATCGGAGAAAAATCTATACAGCTGATTTTAGCCAACCGTTGTTAAGGAAAAAAAATTCAGAACTTGGCACAATGTGCGCTGACTTCTCTTGTCTAGTATATTTTAATTAGGGATGTACCAACCGAATTCACGAATCCTAGGCAGGGTGAAACAAATTCTGACGAAATAGCTTGCCAAAAGTATACCAATTAAAATACAGGGGAACATAGCAGCACTTGGAATAGGGGAAGTCTAATTTATTTGATTTGCTGACACCGCCCCAATGTAGTGCCTTGGAGTTGGGGGAACATGGTCACACGTAGTGTGACCATGTTCCCCCAACGCTCCCATGCTCCCTTCTGCGTAGGGATACAAAAAGGTTGTGGAAATTTATTTCCTATTAGGTCTCTTGTGGATTTGAGCTGTGTGGTTTGGTACGCATTACTCATACCTCTCCCTCATAACTGTGTTTTAGAATGCTACAAGGCACGCCTTGAGAACAACGGGATCCCCAAAAGCTTGCTGCCAGCTGCTGCAAAAAACCTCAACCATTTTATTGTGGAGAAATTGGCGGACCTGGATAAAATGGCAAGAAGGTAAGGTGTTACCTCTTTTAGCTAGAAGCCAGACAAATTTTGTGTGGAGGCATTTCTATTTTGTCTTTAAAGAATGACGTAAAAAATGCCCTTGGGCCACAAGCTTAACATATAACCTAAATTAGGTTATAGAAGGTAAACTCCCTAAATGAGGATTCTGCAGTCTTGCGATTATCTAACTTTCCTTTTTGAAATATGTAGTGCTAAGCTCCTTGCCAAATATCGACAGTGAATGTTGCTCTTAGTGAGGCAAAAATAACATGGAGCTGTGTCAGTTTTGTACCTTGGTCCACTGGCCTCTGTCCAAAACAAAAGGTCATGCATACAGAACATCCTGAGCCACATGACAGTTTTGCTCCTAGAAGTATGGAACGTACTACATAGGGCCTGACTTTTTCGGATTATCTTTTTATGCAAGATTGGGGGTAAATATTTGGTTAGAATACCAGGTGCTTCAACAATGTTGGCGTAATCTGGTTGAACTGAGCCTTTTCTGGTTGAATTGGATTTCAATCTTTCTATTTACTCTGCATTGTACACACGACACACTAGTACACACAGAGTATTTTTAGTCCCTGCATCTAAGCAGCAGCAGGGTCTTCTTTTTGACAGCTTGTACAAGCAAATTATTCATTTACAACACAGTTTTCAAAGTTCTGTGCTAGTGGTGATGACTTCGGATCCCCCTGGTTCAGCGGTTTTTGGGGAAATACTGGGTTAAACGCTACTTCTGCTGATTTGAACCGGGAAAGTCGATACACGGTGTTATTGGATGTAGCCCTAAGCAGGCGGGCCCAAAATATACATCAGATCATCCGCATAGTAGGTGTCTGTCTTAATTAAGACTTTGCTTTCAGGGCCTGCAAGGACACTGACGCAGCAGAGTAAAAAAATGTGTTGCAAGGTTGCAAGGTAACTTAGAACATACATGTGTGAAGGAGCAGTTATGGTATAAATCTGTGTGTAATACTTTGCTCAGACATGGCACCCATGAACATTCTCATCTCCTGTGCTTGTGTGGCTACATTCCGAAGGTATCAAGGGACATCGGACAAGGGACCTCAGTCAAAGTTTTCCTAATGTGATATAACCCATATGTTAGTTTTCACTTAATGTTGTTACATTGCATTTATCTTCTAGTCATGACATCTTCTAGTCTAGACATCTAGTCATATATGTACCCCATAATACAGAAAGAGTAATCATACAGCACAGAGAAATTCTTCATCCTTCTAGATAAGTTTATTTAGGCTATGCTCATGTATTCCTCACTAATGATCCAGAGCCCTGTGGTTGACATGTTACTTGATATATATTTTACATACCGGCATACAACAGCAAAACAATGACATGAAATGATATTTTTGGCTTCATGGGAAGTAAAATAGTAACAATATCGCTCGTCCGCTACTACGTAAACAAGGTGATTTAGCAATCTGGGAGAGGGCTGGGATGTGTATTCATACCTCCTTGGTTCATTTTGACATGCCGGGGCTTCAGATTCCTACGCACACCACCAACGACCTCCATGTGCCAGAGTACCCATGGCTTCCAAGTTGATAGCGTGCTCTGTTCTTCTTACATGTAGGTCGTTTGGTTGTGTGTAGTAATCTGGTGTCTCGGCAAATCAAATTCACCGAGGATGTATGAATACACGTCCTGGCCCGCTGCCAGGTAGTGCTATGCCGCCTTGTTCAAACAGTAGCTGACAAGCGATATTATTACTATTTTATTTCTGGTAAAATGGAGCTCGCATGAAACCCGAAGCATCATCTCATGTCATTGTTTTGATGTTGTATGCCAGTTTGTAAAATATATATAAAGTAATTTTTCTGTCCTGGGCTTCCTGAAGTTCGCTTTGATTTGCGTGAGCATGGCCTTGATAAACTCACGGGAAAGAGGGGGACAATTTTCCGCGCTGTAGTGAACCTGCATATACAGGACATGTGCCCATAAACGTAAGTGGTGTTTTCACACTTTGATGTCAACTTAATTGACTACTTCTGGTGGCACGTGATAGTGCATTTATGTGTGCGAAAGCTACAGAAAAATTGCGCAAGCCATAGTCGGCGTATAAAATAAACAGAGCATCGAAAACGTCGGCTTCCATGTGAGTTTCGCAGCATGGAGTTCCCAGGTGAATTGTGTGCAAGTACCATTAGGGGCACTACCGATGAGCATCCATGTGGGGACATCGTTTCAGTTTCTGCACAGATTCTTGCCTAGCAGTGCATGAGTACAACTCTCCTGAGACCGCCATGTTGCCATATTCTGTTGCACAGAAGCTGATGTGTTTATCGCTCGGTTTATTTTACACGGTGAGTATGACTTCTGCGTTCTTTTTTTGTAGATTTCGCAAGCATAAATGCGCCACCGGAAGTTTTTAGGATAACTAGACATTGAGATACGTGTGTGTGCAAATTACACTTATGTTTATCTGCCCACAACCTGTAGTGAAGTATATGAATATAGGGAAGTAAACCGGCAATCCCAACGTGTTGGAACCATGTGTTCTGACTAATGATGCAGTGAATTTTTGTAGATGTCTGAACAACCTCAGTATAGACAGGATCTACTGTAGTGCGCTACACCTGTGTATTTCTCTTACCTTGTCACATTGAGCGCTGCATTTTCTGTGATATTACCAATAAGTGCAGTCATGTTTTAAGTATGCAACACGTATATTACATGTTCCCTTATTTTTCTACTGTACTAGGCATGGCGCAATTTTAGATATTCATGTATTCACCCTAACATTTAGTCTGCACCCTATAGTCAAGTCACTGCTTGTGTAGTCAAGGTGCAATAATAAATACCCATGTGTTTACCCTAGTGTCCAATGTAGCCGTATGTTACATAATAACTTGTCGCTGCTGTATTAGTTAAGGTGCAATAAAAAATACCCACTGATGCCTTCCCTACCACCATTGTATTATTTGCTCATTGTTTTCATGAAATAGCAGACTAGTCTGTATCTTGTGGCACACCACCCTCCTTTTCGGAAAATCTAACTCATGCCCTTTTTCTTTTTTTTGCAATAGTCTTCACGATGCCCTCTCGTGTGTGGCCAGCAACGGCAAGCCTATTTCGACCTCGCCCTAGGACCCATTGAATCGAGCTGGGTGACCATAGGGTGCCAACTGGTTCGGTTGGCAAGAACCCATTGAATCGAGCTGGGAGACCAGTTGGTGCCAACTGGTTCGCTTGGCTAGAACCCATTGGATCTAGCTGGGATACCAGTTGGTGCCAACTGGTTCGCTTGGCTAGAACCCATTGGATCGAGTTGGGAGACCAGTTGGTGCCAACTGGTTCGCTTGGCTAGAACCCATTGGATCGAGTTGGGAGACCAGTTGGTGCCAACTGGTTCGCTGGGCTAGAACCCATTGGATCTAGCTGGGATACCAGTTGGTGCCAACTGCTTCGCTTGGCTAGAACCCTTTGCATCGAGCTGGGAGACCAGTTGGTGCCAACTGGACCAAAAGGTTTGGTTGTCTAGAACCCATTAGATAGAGCTGGGAGCCCATTGTATTCCAATTGGTAACTACGGGAATGCCAATTATTTGCAATGGGAGAACCAATTGATTCTAAATGGTTGAAAGCCAATGGGTGGCCGAAAACACAACTGGAACCAATTAAGCGTAACCAATTGGTTCCAATGGGAAATTTTCCAACTGGACCCATTCATTTTTTTTTTGACTGGGCAGTAGGGCATAAAAACACATTCACAGCAGTCCAGGGCACCAGACCAACGACGGAACGCCAGACAACGGGAGCCAGAAAAAGGCGTGCGAACGCAACGAAGTTTGCAAGCAAAATGGACGCCGCCTGCAGCGCAGAAACGGCAGGAAGGCCACCTGCCCAGGCCATGGCCCAGGCGCTCCTCAGAATATAGCAAGGGAACGGAAAGTCGCGCGAAGACGGGACCAACGCTGTCGGAAAGAGGACGTTTTCCTCTTCAAAAACACATCTCAATCACCTTCCTACGCCAGCAAGAACGCGATATCGAAAAAAATGCCCCTTTTTGGTCTTTTTAGACACGTCAGGACTTCGATCCTTATGGTGAAGGGGCACATTTCATCGCCCCT
The DNA here is from genome assembly GCF_037126465.1 of Ornithodoros turicata. NCBI lineage: Eukaryota > Metazoa > Arthropoda > Arachnida > Ixodida > Argasidae > Ornithodoros > Ornithodoros turicata. The sequence continues at coordinate 449,272 of NW_026999348.1, read as the reverse complement.
TATGCCAGTGGGCTCGGGTATCCCCTCTAGCGACGAAACTCCCCATTATTAACCTTATAAATAAAGTTGTTGTTTTATTGATGCTCTAGACCAATTCATTCAATTGCTTTCGCTTTCTTTGAACTGGTGCAGTGTGTACAAAACATGTTGGATTACATTAGACCAAGTGGAAATCAGCGTTTAGCATTTATTGAATTGCTTCTTTATTCCGTGGGTACGGTCTTCGCCACACAGCATAGTGGAACATGATGTCGCGAAGGTATAGCTTCTCTTCAAAAACCTTGATGCTGTCAGTGAGGAACTTGTACCTGACGGCTACATAATCAACGAATTGACAATCTGATTTGTCTTTGGATCTCGTTGGAATTGTGGCGACAATTCAATGATGTTATGTCTTCTCGTTCTGGCAGAAAAGCACATCTGGAGATGTAGTTTTGTGTGTTCCGTTCTACATGGAGATATTGAAAGAGATATCGAGGTCTTCTCAGCCTTCCCAACTACCTTTATTGGCACTACAGTAAAAGGCAGCAGAAGCTAGATATTGTGGTACATCTGCAAAGCTCAGACCATGTCGGGAGTTTCTTCCCACAGAACCAGTAACCGCCCCTGGACAGCCGACAAGGGTCCGAGCATCCGCAGCCTAAAGTGAACATCGATTAAACGCCTCCTGGACGCGTTAGATGGGATGCTCCAATGAGTATACATCAGCAAACGTCCCACGTATATTACCCTGTGGACACCGTGCGCACCCCATCCGCAGTGTGTCCACAAAGAGCCGTTTCAGCATCCCTCTTCTCTCTTCACACTCCAGCTCGTTCTTCTCTCCCGGTCTGTCGTCTGACTGCGTCGCCGCCAAAGGAGAAATCTGCGCAGAAGGCTTATTGTTTCCGCAACGCGCAGAAGAGAGAGTCACGTGATGCCATAGCCCGTTGTGCGGATGATTTCAAACGCCGCTGGAGACGCTGGAGAAACATGGCGGCGTCTGCAATGGCTCGGAGTAATACGGTAATTTTCAACGCGAACAGCACCAGTACAACTTGAATTTTGTGAAGAGTTAGGAGCATATGCCTTGTAGGTAACGGATTCTCCATCGGGGGCCAATGTCTATGACCCAAATGCAGGTAAACGGCCGTGGTGCCTTTGTTTCCTAGCGCTCGCGTTTAAGACTCATTTGTTCTTCAAGTCGCTTTAGCCCACTGGCTGGTGAAAAAAAAATGCAATCGATCCTAGCTGAGCTTGTAATATAGGCATATTAGCATTGCGTGCTACTTTTATTTTGTGGTTGACTCACTGTGTTCTTGATGTTCTTTCCTGCATAAAGGGCTATACCGCTTAGCATTGGTCATTCATTGCTGTGTGTGTCTAAGCGTCTCCCAGAGAGTGTGGGGTGTTTTCTCTATGAGCAGTCTTGGAATTATTTACTGTCTTACGCGTTACAGGTAAGAATGTTAGGTAAACGAGAAGTACGGCCAAACGCTGGTATGCGTATGTGCCATAGGCAGAGACCAATGATGCCTGATTATGTCTGTTGTTTTTATCAGTGTGCCTCGGTGGCAGAGCTTGGCCAATGAGTTACAGAGGCCGGAAGACACAGGAAGGAACAATATCAGGACACCGGTAGCCATTCATAAGACGTGAAGGAGCGTGAGGATACAGTTGCGTCGGTTTCATGCAAGATGCCAACTAATTATACGGCGAGTAACATGGATGTTTTTTTTTTCTTTTCTAGATAACGTGGTGATATGGTGATCACGATCTGTATGAACTGGAATGATCTGGATATGGCACCTTGTCACGTGTTTTCAGTATTTGTACTGCTTATGTGCCGGCAGGCATGTACGAATGCACATGTAAATAAAGTCCACATAGAAATAAAGTATTTTGGGTGCACACTTGCGTCCTTCTGTTTATCTCATGATTAAAATTACGATATTTCCATAGCCGCGCGATACCTATAGGGCCGAGATAGAGATCCTCCACAGGTCCCTCGAAGATCCGCATCGGCGGTCCTACGACGTCCATTTCGCATAATTTTCTCCTGATTAGCACGGTACTACGGGCGTAGTTAAAACGTAACCGGGAGCAAATGTGTCCGTTCGTGAGACGTACCCAACATCCACAACCCAACGTTCGCTGGATGTTGACGGGCGGTTAATGGTTCTGTGTCAGATGAATAATTTTTGTGCGTTGCCACTTCGGTAACACGGATAAAAATTAGTGTCGCTGTTTTAGTTTCTTGCTGCACGCTGTTGAACGTTATCATAAGGATGCGAAAATATAATGAGCATCGAAAATATGTTTGTATTCCACTTCTATGTCAACATCCGATCGGTACGCAATTTCGAAGTCCCAGTGATATCATTAAAATACATCCTGGCTAGACAACGCTAGGACGTTTCGAATGACGTCTTATTTACATCATCGGGACATTTCTTGCGGATCAGGACTTCGGGATCTTTTCAGGACGTCCATGGGACATCGGTGGTTTACTGGGGTCGGGCCCGGCCTGGGTACGGGCCGTAGCAGCCGGGACTGGGCGGGCACGGGCCTGAAAATTAGGCCCGTGCAGTGCTCTAGCTCACGTCGCCGCCTATCAACTTTTGTTGCAGCCGCCGCCGGTTGAGATAATTGGAGCGCCGTTGTGGTCAAACGAAATTTTCACTTTTCCTTTCGCATCTCAGGAGACTACCGTACCAAAACGAGGGAGTCATTTGTGATATTTCATTTATATTATTTCTGTCTCAAATGTGTTGCGACTGTTTATTGTATTCATCAAGCTCGGAGTGTTACTGTGCTATGTTCATTGTATGCAGCGAATCGAAAGTTCAGCGCGATCTCAGCGTCAACCACCGGAGGTTGCCATGTGGAGATGTTGAGGTTCACTGCTCACAGTGGCACGAAGTATCGTGTTTGTATTTTTATAGTGTTGAAATGTTGAGTTTGGATGGACCTCTTCAAAAAATGACCAAATAAGCTTGTAGCGAATGATATTGACTCATCCTGTTTTACTTTCATGTCCGCAAGCGCTTGTTACCAGACACTGTAATATTCGTATGAGTCGGTAAGCAAGATTGCGGGTGTTGCGCCATGTAGCGCCTGATGCGTGTATGAATTATATGATAGCATATCGGTACGTACAGGTTCAGCCAGGACGACAGAGAAATGACTTCGGGATGCAGTCGCTAAAAAGGGAAGGGTAGAACAGTAATCCCTCCGCATTGCGTATAGATAGCAATGTGTCCGCTGGTAGTGCGGGTAAACCCGCGTTGCCTGCACCTTCTAAACTAACATTTTGCCGCCCTAGGTTACTTACTAATGTCGTCACTTTCCTCAGTTTTGACTGAGAGACCTACCACAGGAAGTAAACATTTTGGGTATCCCATGGCCAATTGAACTTTCTCCGGAGCACCTTCGGCTTTCACAAGTTCTACATGGAACGTTCAGCGAAACGGCACGCACTCCTGGAAGTTCCGTTCAAGTCCACTTTATTCGCAAACAAACGAACTGACCATCTCACAGTATCGCGGTTAGATTGGACTAGCTGTTGCCGTTAGTCGTTTGCCCACGAAGACTCTACAAAGGGAACTTGACCTCATGATACACTTACGTCTAGCCGTCAGTGTGGATGATATCGTTCTCTTTTCTGATTCGTTTCGCAGTTTTGCTGTTTGCGAGTAGAAATACTGTGGCGCTGCGGGTGGCGTGAAAAACGCGGGTGTACCCGAACAGCGTGCGCGGGTTCTGCGAATATACCCGCATCACACGACGCGGGTTGGGATACGTGTATGAATTTACCTAGATGCAATCAGCTTTACGTATCGATTATGCTTCCGAAACATGCACCATGGCGAGAGCGTTGGCTGCCTAGCTCGTGTTGGAGACTGGGATGTCGTATGTTCGAATCCTACTATAAGTTCTGTGGTGTCGCATTCAGCTGTCCATGTGTGTGTGTTGTCTGTACTGTTTCCAGACGAATGTGACAGAGTTGCCCCTGAAGCCGGACCAGGACGCGTAAAAACCCCCTGTCCCACACTCCTTCCTGACGTACTCTCTCCTCTGTCCACTCCTGTGCGCCGCTGGTAGCCAAAGTTACTTCGCTGCACTAACATGGAATAACAATAAATAAATAAACTGATACATGCACTTTTAACGTCTGTAGACATCAAAAGCACGCGACCTGGAAATGCTGCGCCAGAACTGGACGGATAACAGATGCAACGCCCTCAAGGAACAGAAGACAGCGATGACAGATTTACCGGCCATTAGATTCTTAAAGGGACCGTCGGATCCGTCCCGGTCGATTCCAAAACTGGAAATGTGGTGACAGGCATACCGTGTGTTTCAGTTAAATCCCCGGGCTAAATAATTTGTTAACGGGTGCACGAATCGACGAACTTTCTTTTTTACAAGTATCTGTCCGATACCACCTACAAGCTGCGCACCTTGTGAATGAGTGGGAGGCGCTCATTATTTAAATATGAGATTCGTAAAAAAACACACTTGTAATGCTGTTGGCATTAAATGAGTGCAAGAGCCTACTCTGTAACAAAAATATTGTGGTGGGATAAGGACCTATTACATCAGATGCGACAACCTGCCAAGGTTTCTGGCAATCGGTTGCAGCAACTGGGAGGCTGCCCCCCACGCGGCTTAGACTTCTGACATATCGGACAGCTGCGTGCATACCGCAAAAAGTCCTGTCTCATGCCTGGCCAAGTCGCGATACGACACAACTTCACAACTTCGAATAAATCTTGCTGCCGCTACAGTGATCCGACAATGCAGAATCATGGAAGCATTTGAGGAATGACTTACATAGCTTCCTTGGAACTACGACCCGAAAGGGGCTATCACAAACCTCCTTGTCGTCCACCTGGAGAATATGCCGGACCAGGAGACCATCCTGGCTTTTCTATGACTCCGTTGGAGAACGGTTCTGTTGGACATGTTTAATACTACAGCAAATTAGGACAGTTGAACCAATTTGCTTCTCGACATTTGCAGCGACCAAGAGACGATCGGTGTTTCCAGAACTCGATCAACACAAAGAATGATTACCTTGAGCAGTGCTGTCAGATAGTCTATTAGTGTATTACTGTACTTTTAATACATTATTTCATTTTATTTCTTACTATACGCCATCATATAAATTCTTCACAAGCAAGTTTTTCGCACCTCACATTTATCACTAATCAAAGCATCATCATCTTTACATAATGTTCCCGTGCAATGGGGTAGGGTGCCGCACCACCGCGGTGAAACACCCCATCTCATCGTCATCATTTATTGTTGTTGTCGTTACTGTTGTAATCAAAGCACAGGATAACATTTAGCAGAAATGATCAGTGTTGATACACAAGAGGGTTGTTTTGAGGCAAACAGGTATCATTTAGTTTTCAGTGGAAATACTGCAGATGAAGTTTTGGGAACTGGTTTCAGAAAGGTGGCAGAAAGAAATGTGAATAGACAGTTTTCATATGCAGACCCATAAAAAAGAACCCTAGCAGCCGTATTCTTAAGATCGTATCGTATCCTGATCGCGTCCTGATCGTATTGCGTTGTCGTTGTACAATGTATATTGGAATGGAGCCTTTATGAAGCCATTCTCGCTTCTTGCTGCCTCCATGAAGAACAATAAAGCTGAACTAATCATAATGATGACTTCGGCTCAGTGAACATTACAACTTTTTATTGATCTTTAGTTTGTGTTCAGGTCGAGTTCTCATTCCAACATTTGGATGAACTGCTCTGGGGAACATTGCACGGTACACGTAAAATTATCTTTAATGAAGCACAACCAAAAAAATCTCTTATTACATCACAAAAACTCATAGTCTTTTCCTGTGATCATTTCATATCGTGTTGGCATATAGGTCACCCCGTGGACTTTGTACACGTATAGTTGATCATGAAATTCTTTCAAGAGATGACTATTTTCTGTCAATGTCACGTCTCTTGTGCACCTAACAACATAGGCATGGAAATGCTAATCAAAAGTGAGTGTCTTTAGTAACGTCACATAGAGAAACAAATGCTGCTGACAAATAATAACTAACAGCTGTGCAAATTCAGGCAAGTCATTATCGTACACTTTTACTGCGAGGACATGTCCTACCAGAAATGTTCTGTTTGTCACAGTAATGGCCTGAACAGTGCTTGTGGTGCAGTTGAGTAGACCCAAGGCATCGAGTCTTTGTTGCACAAGCAGTGGGACATCACTGAAGATAACGCCATGCTTGCCAAAGAACATTTCACAATGTGGATGTGCGAGGTGATACACCTGATTCAACTGATGTCTCAGGCTGAGAGATCTACACACATTAATAAAATGTTGTGTTACTATCTAGCGACTATCTAGTGACTTCAAGTACTGGTGTTTCGCTTCGAAACGGATGCAAGAAAGCTTGACAAGTGGTCCATACATTAACATTAAGTGGGGATAATGCACCAGGTAGTGAATCTTTGGAATGCAGTTTACATCAGGGAAGACTTCACAGAATGATCCATAGAAGTCCGTGATCTTTGACTGCAGAAACGCAATATTACTTTGTGGTAACTGAGGAGCACATATCATGTCAACCACAGCTCTGAAGTTCAAGTATACATGATATGCAGCATTATCTTCAGGCACAAGATCTCCAACCAGGAATGGGAGAAGCCGAACAGACACCACGTTTCTGCAGCTGACCCCTTTAGACAAATTTCTTTCGATGCAGAGGCATGCGATATGGTGGGTGGCTTAGATTTCTTGTGACTTCCTTGGAACGGAAACTTCTCAAGCCTTTCGTTCAACGTCTTAAGATTTAAGATGCGGTCTAGAATAAGACGCTTGATGACATGCTTCAGCACAAATGATATGACACCTTCAAACACATCATGCATGACATCAGGAGGAAGGGACAGAGTCGGATTAAATGTGGGCAGATAGCTCCTGCAGCTCTCCCCGCGTATTCCATATACACTTGACAGAGAGGAGTTTCTCTTGACAAGGCGCACATGACGGGCATGTGACTCTGGTGTCCTTGTGGCAAAATTCTGCTCCTGCCACTTAGTGGTTAAGTCTGTTCTGTGAGCCATGCAAAGTCTATAAATCAAGCCACTTGAAAAATTCTCCTGAAGTGCACCTATTTGGTGTAAGGCAAGATTATCCCCAGTGATGCACAAAACAGAGCCATAGAGACTTTCACCACAAACAATAATCCCCTCAGTGTCCAGCTTCTTCGCATCACTCGATAGGGCTTTCATGACTTGTGCAAGGCCATGTTTTTTTACCAAAGAATATTTTGCAAGCAGTACAAGGTGCTTGTCTTTTACTTTAGACCTAGAACTAAGAGGGCTGTTCAAAATACCCAGCTATCAGTTTGTGCACTACCCTTTTGCTACCAATGGGATTACATACTTCGAAGTCATCAAAATATAGCTGCACGGCTATTCTTTCACTGTCGTTCTCAACACCAAAAAAGGGGTGCTCACGAAAGTACCTTCCATCAGTTACGTCTTGTAGCAAAGGCGGGTTATGTTCTTCACGGTCTCCGAAGTCAATGCAATGAACCCTTGCAAATGCTGAGATGAGATCCACAAATGGCACATACTCAAAGGTCTCTCCAACACTACTCAAAGGTCTCCCCAACACTCTCTTTCTTGTCGTTAACAAAAGAAATGGTGACTGTAGCAACGGAATGAAGTTGGTCTTTCTAATGCATTTCTCTTTTGCGTTTTGTAGAAAGAGCACTGAGGTCGGCAGTTTCCACATCGCACAACTGCTGTTTGAATGCATCTCTGTATAGACGATTTCAGAAATTGCATGGATGGCCCGCCAGAGAGCGCCATGTTGCGAATGCCCCACTGCACCTTGGGATTTAGTTTTCATGAGTCAGACACAAGAAGAAGAGCGCAAACGGTTTCGGTTTTCCCTCCTTCCTTCGAGCAATAGGCACGTAAGCACGAATGTGAACCATTTCCCACGACGCATTGCGCGATGCGCGTGACTTGTGCAACGGAGGGCCCCCGTGCGGAGCACAAGGGCGATATCTGAAATCGCCTATTGGACAATGTCTCCCGAAATTTCGTTTATCGTAGCTTCCGGGAGCTGTGATTTCTCTTTCCACTTTAAAAGCAGTCTCGAAAGTCGGCTGACAGGATGGCTTCTAGAAGGAGAAATATTAAGGGGGTAAGTAGGTGGTGGCTTTTCCGCCTGGTCAACATCTGTAACAGCAGCAGCAGCAGGAGTCGTAGCAACAGCTACAGTGTCCATGGCGGAATGCCGAGTTTTCTGAATCTTGGGCTCTGTTCATTAGGTGACCATGGCATTGTTGAATATGCTTCCTGAAGGATGAGTTGATCTGATAGGTTCTTGCACGTCCTTCCAAAGGGCACATCCAATTACCTTCATGGCTGTGCCATATCGTGAAATGCCTGACTAGGGCTTTGATGGACCCAGCCCTTTGATTGCACTTGGCACGCACATACACCTTCAAGCTTGCCATCTGCAAATAAAAAGCAAGAAACATTAGCTTCGAAGCAGTAATGATTTACAATTTAAAAGCAACCTGTACGCATAGCGGCAACAAAAGAGTCAAATCCGTCTGGGGAGGGGCTGGGCAATAATAAGAATACTTGTACCATTATATACTGCAATACTTTTGAGTATTAGCATAACATATTCCAATCCACGCTTTTTGCAAGTACTTGCGTTTCTTCATTTATTGCTGTTGTTGTATAATAGTACACAAAATCTAAATCAGTCTCAAGATAAGTCACCGCAGTTTGAATGTCTCTGCCCTTTGAGGCAATATGTACTCCGTGGTCAGTATTGTAGCCTATCACACCATGGGGTGCCGTACAATACTAGATGGCAGATTTTTGCTTTCGAAGCCAGTCACAATCAGGACTGCACCATATGTAAAGCACAGTGCTAGCTGTGTTCCAAGCAAATCACGGCATTCAAGCATTTGGCTTCAATTATATTTGTTTAGAGAGCAAGCAATTCTACTATGAGCGGCCGGTGTTTCCTGTTCCTTTGCCTTGTAAAATACAACACAAACCTCTGTTCAAGGAGGGCTGTTCTTCTTCTTGCTTCACACGCCTTCTTTTGTGACCGACCAGTGGTTGTTAGAGGCAAGGCCAGCGAGGAGGTGGGGCAGCCGGGGATGGGGCCCCATCCAGTCATAATCATACAAAGCAGAAATACTACTTGGACTGTTATTGAGACGTGAAAAGGGGGTCTGGGCATGACCCATCCCTAGGGTCCGTAATTCCTCTTGTCGGCCCTATAGGACAGTCTGCTTGAGATTCTAATATTATAGGCTGCAAAAAACTTCTCATCAACAACATTGCTGTCTTCTTCCAATGAAATGTGGGTTCTGTTTCTGCCATCAATGTATTATTGATTCATTCTTATTACTCCAGTATTACGGAACAATATTGTTATTATGCATCATAACACACCATATTGGACGTTCCTTATTAGTATTGTAATGCCGTTCTGCAGTAAGTGATATGTGTTTGTATTAAAATACAAAATATTAGTATTACTGCCCAGCCCAGGTCTGGAGTGAAAGACTTAAAAACATTGCCATTCTACATTGCCGCATGGCCAGAATTCAGGGACACCTCCTTTGATGCAGGTTCTGCCTGATAGCAGAAGAACGTGTAGGAAACCAAACCTGAAAGAAAAGTATGAGGTGAGGAAGAAGGAAGATGGAAAGAGGCGTGGGCAGACGAGAAAGGGAACATCAGATATAGCGCGCGGTGCCTGGCTATCAGCAGCAATTGCATAACGCAGAATGAAAACGTGATAATCAGTTCTGATAACTTTTGCCAATCCTTTCTTTGCTGTGCTGCTGATCATAATTCTGGGCTGCTACTCGTAGCGTGTGGAACGGGATGACCGGCACTCGTAAGGCTGATCAATATACATTTTTGTACTCTCTGTGGGAAATTGGGATGCCGTCGACGACGAGAAATGTGCGTCCTGGGGCGACTTCTAAGGGGACTGTGCCGGTGTATGTGTGACAGCATCGGAGGAAAACATCAGAAATTACCCTACATTATGATGAAAAAAAATACTCCATGGGGTACTAAGACGAATTCAGTCACTTCACTTTGATACTTGTGTACCTTGTTACTCCGTTATCACTGTATCACACACTTCAGTTTGTTCTTAGCCTTATCATGAGGACCCTTCAAGGCTTAATTCCAAATTTTGCGTGTTACAGTCTCTTCCTTACACCACCAAGAAGGCTTGTCGGCTACCAACACCCTCCCCTGAAAAAAATGAAAATAAACAAACAAGCGGAAGAGTGCTTATTTTCAGAACATCTGTATATAGGTGGCAGCAGAGTCACGTTCGACACAAAAAGTGATTGGTAAACCAACAGCTCCCAGATAGCGCCGGGCTGCGCGCTTATGTCACCTTTGGAGGCCTTCCCTATACTCTGCGATCTGCTTCGAGCTTTCTTCTTGTTCGCTCTTTCATTTACTTCATAGCAGCATCCACAATAGTAACAACGGGTCTCCCTGTGTGACGTAGGGCGCCGGCCTTCTCCTTATCTTGGGGGTGTTGGGTAAACTCTGCTCAAATACATATGAGAAACCGAGAAAAAGGAAGAAAGGTGCAATCGCAAACTGTGAAGATAAGATGGTAGGGAGCAACGGACGTCATATCAAAGTTTCCTTTCACCGCACCAAGAGTAAGTCGCGCAAACGTCCGTGATGTCTCCCGCAGATAATCGCCATTGTTCTAGAATTTTTGTGGGCGTCCTGTTCACTTTATTGTGGAATGGGGTGAGCATGGTAGAAAATTTTAGCAAACCGTTCATAACGTGGCTTGCCTGAACGTGGCATAAGATTCTGAGCCTTACATAACTGCAAATTGGCACCGACAAGCATGATAACCTTACAAACGGTCTGCTAAAACTGCTTTTATGCGCTTGGTATTAATAACCTGAAATAAGAGACTTCAACTAGCAAGCAACGACAGTTATTGCACTCCCATATGAAGACACTTTATAATACGCGAGAAGGGTTAAGGAAAAAATGCAGATTCAAGTACAAGTTTTCGCACCCGTCGGAAGCACCGTAATGTTTAATCCGCATTCTCCGTGGGAGGTGCATGACTTGACATGACAGTTTGATTAAAATGCATGGAAGCCTTGTAAGTGCGAACAAGAGCACATTGTTAAAGGTGAACAAATGCAATTTAAAAAGAGAAACAAGAATTACGACCCCACGCGCCTTGCTGTTGTAACGATGGCGGTTAAAGGCGCTCTGTCTGCTGTTCTTCTGAAATGTTAACACCTTGGGATTCTGCAGAGTGGGTGGGTGGGGGTGGATATACGTTTATTTCGGAAAGGTCAGCCTGACCGAAGGTCGGCTTGCTATTCCTAAAACAAAAATATAGCACAAAGATGGAGCAAACCCGAATATAACATAACGAAGGTGGGTGAAGTGTAGATGACATGGAAGGTCAATTCATAATTTTTTATGAGTGACTTCCTATAACGATGTACTAGTAGGTTCGGATGCAATGAAACGTGGTCTATCTTTTACATACTAGTCACGTTCTGTCATAGTGCCTAATAGTAGGCCATCCAGGATAAAAATTGTAATGATCTTGCCTTGCCGTAATCTTAAAACTCTCTTCATAAAAAAGAAAGGCATGACCCTCAGATCGAACAAGGGAGCATTAAAGCTAGAATCGACGTCTGCATCACTGAACCACCAGCCGAGAATGTTGCCATCGTGAGAGACCAAGACGCAACCGCTTTGGAACGCACACTCGGCAGCCGTCACTTCTTTCGTCGTGTAAATAATAATAATAACTTTATTTTTGTTCGGGTACCCAAAATCAACCACAAGGGTCAAAAGATAGGGTAAAAAAGAAAAAAAAAACTTTTATAATGAATCTTCACAATTCCTGAAAACAAGTTGAGCGCGGTTCTAGATTTGTAGAGCACAACTCTGAGAAGTCTAGTCACCAAGAATCGAAACAGTTGTACTTTTCTGTGCATTTTAAGAATATGAGAAAATGCCCTATCGTCGAGCGTTGGGCGAGTTCGGCAGCCGCTTTTTCCTGTCGTTCTCTCACTGTCAACCTTTGACAACACTGACATCACAAAACATGGGGCACTCCCGCTCACTAGCGTCCTGGTCGACATCGTCGTTTTTCTTTTCTGGCAGAACGTACACACTTATCGAGCAGCAGAATCGGTGATTTTATTTTTCTTATATCCGTGGTACATTGGTAGTTTTATTGCGTGGCATTTGTCACATCAAATCGCGAACTGCCTGGGAAGGTGCTGAGCAGATCAAGGGAGATAATGACGGAAAGAAGATCAAAGACGGCATGTTTTATGATAACGTAGACTGAGAAATGGCAGCATTAATTCCCCTCACGCTTACTTCTGTGGACAAAGCGGGCTGTTCCATGATTTCAGGAACAACCTGATGTCATTTGAAAAGGGGTGACACCGAGACAGGAAGAAACCCGCACAATGCTGAATTATTTTGTATTTTCGCACACTTTTAATAGAGCACAAAAAGGCGCTGCCGTGTCGGTTCATGTGAGGTAGACCCTCAGAGTTGTACTCTATTATAACGACGCTTTGTGTGGGTTCCTGAGAAGCAGACCAGTTATACAAGTAGCCATTTAAAGTGTGTTCGACCCTTTCTCTGATAGTTTACACATAGCTAAATACTTGCAAATCCGGGCATTTTAAAAATGTGATTCGGTTACTGGTTCATAGGAATCGGTTCAAGGGTGACCGCCAATAACTTTGGATGCCAGATTTGTATCGCTTTACAGGTCTGGCTAGTGTCGTCGTACCTGCTTCTGTTCAAGCAGATTTCTTCGACATATGTCCCAGCTGTGTAGACAACGTACCATCGAGTTGTTGTTGTGCTTCCCGTGCTTTCCTCAAGCTGAAGGATGTTGTCCTGTTCGACTTTGCACCAACTATCTTGCCTCCTCCTACTATGTTCAAAGGACCTACCTCAGGTTGTTGTTCATTGCCGGTGACCAGTTCAATGATGTCTAGAACTTCAGACCCACACTTGGAAATATGACGGATAAGTGAGCTGGGATTCTCTGAAATTGTTCCAATACATCTGTACTCGACAGTTTGACGGAACTAATGCTGCAGCTTGACATCAACTTCTTCACATGCCTTGACGGTGTGATGAGACAAAAATAGCTTTTTACTCCATAAACATCAACCATGCAGAGTAGCTCGGGCCAAACAACGCGTATGTGTCAAACTCAATGTGAATCACTTCCACTCACCGCGAATTCGACAGTTCTGTATTTCGTTGGCCGGCCAGACGTCCGGTGCAACACATGAGTAGTAATGACTGGACTCTCATAGTGCACAACGCACAACTGTCCTGAACACGATTTAATTAGCAATTAGAGCAAATTGGGACCCCCCACATTAATCAGCACCCTCCAGAGAGCCACCACACTAATTGGGGATCGTCTAACTCGTGTCCAGACCAGCTGAGCGTTGTGCACTACGAGAGTTCATAAAAATAAAAAAACAGGCAGAAAATAAAATAAAAAGATAGAAATAGAGTGGAGAGAAACAATTTATTCGAAAATCAACGGTGCAACGGCGAAGAGCCGCTCCGCAACACCCGAGTGACCAGCGCCCGCCATGTTGGTAGTTGGCACCCAATAGTTGCAGAGATCGACAACAGGTGGCCACTTAGTTGCAAGGCAGCACACCAGATGGCACCACCATCATAGCTCTAGGCGAGAAAGACAGAACAAGACACTAGCGGCAGGTAGGAAATGCCAACACTGCTGAACAAGTCTAGGCATGCGAGAGAAGATGTCTAACCGATACTGCTAAACAGAAAACAGTACACATCGGGGAAAAGGCAATCGACTAGGCCTAACCACAGCGCCTCAACACTATACACTTAGCAACAGGCTTGCTCTCCGCTAAACAAGTCTAAACATGCGCGAAAACGCTTATCACGAGCGCAGTCAAACATCGACAAATCAGTCGTTGGTCACCACTAAACACGGCAAACATGCGAGAAAAGGAGCGCGGCAAATCACTCACCTTTTCCCCCGCGGCGACTGCTCATCAGCCAGGCAGAAACTGAGCGAGCGCGGGGACTGCGAAGCAAGCGAGCGTACGTCTGTTCTCTGCGACAGCCAGCCAGAAACTGAGCAAGCGCGGGGACTGCAGAGCAAGCGAGCGTACGTCTGCTCTCCTCGACAGCCAGCGAGAAACTGACTGAGGCGACGCGCTCCGGCAGCTACGCATACGCGCGCGCGCGCTCCTAGCGCCCTCTGCGGTGACTACTTGCGAGAGGCTAAGAGAGAAGAGCATTCCTGCACCCCCTGCAGGCCATTCTGATTGGCCGTGATGTCATCGTATTGTCTCAGGGCTACCCTGTTTTTTTCCACTAATGCTTCTTTGGACAAGGTCCACCAGAAACAATAGTGCCGCGGTATGACGTCATCATGCACCTGCGTGGCTCAAGGACGCGTTCGCTCTAGACAGGGGACCTATTATTTATTGAATCACTATCCCAAGATTATTTCCTTTATTCTTCTATAACGATTGCAAAGGAAGCTATTGCAGAAGAGCACCATGTATGAAAGCTGATCGTAGGAATTCCAAAGTCTTACTAAATGAGACTTGCAAAAGAACAAAATATCCACACACGTAACTCCATCAATGGCTAATACGAGGACTAGGCACTCAACAAATCAACACAGAGTACAGGTAACCAGGAACGCAGAACTCAGGGCAGCACTATCGTCAAGACAACAATGTTCCTTGTCAAAAAAGAAAAGAATACAAAGCGTCAACAAAGGAAAGCATGCATATCGGGGCATGTCAGAACACGTCAGGACAAATTGCACGACTGCTGGGCAACAGAGGAAAACAAACACTTGAACAGAGTGAAAAGACACTCACTATCATCGGACAGGTACACTACATTCCCCTATTGTAAATCCGCTCGTCACAAAATCCACCTGCATCATCGAACACCATTCACCAGTGACGAACCACACATCCGCACCCCATCAGAGGCAGACAGAACCCCAGCGAAACTAAGCTCTTCCACTGACGGCCAACGCAATTGCTAGGGGCAGAATTAACGTGTCCAGACCAGCCAGTGTCCAACAGAGAAGTGAATCCTTGCGCCCCCTGCAGGCCGTTCTCATTGGTCGTGACGTCACCCTATTATCTCACGGCTACACTGTTTTTGCCACTAATGCTCCTCTAGACAAGGTCAACCTGAAACAATAGTGTTGCGATATGACGTCATCATGCAGGTGCGTGGCTCAAGGACGCTTACGCTGTAGACAGGGAACCTGTTATTTATTGAATCACTATCCCTAGATTATTTCCGTTATTGTACTATAATGATTGCATAGGGAACTATTGCAGAAAAACACCATAGATAAGAGGAGATTGTAGCATTTCATTCCCAAAGTCTTACTGTACAGGAAAAAACAAAATAATGGTTCAGCAACACATGTCCATCCCAGCCAAGAGCCATGCACCTAACTGAATAATGACGCTTTGTTCCTCCTGAATAAAGTCACACACCTGTCCCTCTCGCGGTTACTCTCTGAACTAAATGAATCGCAAAATTATTAAGAATAGCTCTACTCCCTTTCAAGGCAGCACTATCGTCATCGTCAAGAATATTCCTTGTACAAAAAGAAAAAACTACATGTAGAAGGAAAGCATGTCAGAACAGGTCGGAGCATGTCAGCGCATGTTTGTCAGACAACAAAGGGGGAAAAAGCGAAAAGAAACAAAGAAAGAAACCAGCATCAAACTATTTCTAAGCACACGCACTCCTCTTATTCAAAAACAGTGCTCATCATAAATCCGTCCAGGACAATACACACCATTTTTCTATTGCAACACTTTTTTCCAGTAACGGTCAATGCATTGCTACAGACTGCGTGACGTCATCACATCCTGTCTGAAGAAGACAGCGGCAAAGACAAAGACTCCTATTATTTATTGAATCGCAAGATTATTTCCTTTGTCCTACTCTTAATGACATTCATTCTCTCATTAAAATTGAACAAAAAAGCACCCTGCGTATTAACGATTTTCACCCCAAAGGATCATCATGGTCATTAGAATTACAGTAAACTACCACTCCTCTTTAAAATAACAAGTGAGTCCACTCCACATCACCTCCAGGCTTATGTAATACATGACACTTCCTATTCTCATACATTCGTTGTCTGAGGCTACACCTGCGAGCAAAAAGGCGCGAAAGCCGGGTGGGCAAAGTTCCATTCGCGTATTGCGAGCAAAAAGGCCTGAAAGCCGGAGAGCGAAGTTCCATTCGCGCACGCCAAAGCACAAGACAGAACGTATTCACGGGAGCATGATGGCATTCCCACCATATTAATGATTTTCTACCTTGCATTGCAGTTTAGAAAAACTACTACAAAACTATAATTTTAGGAGCCCATTAAAATTCTACTTTCTATGGAAACTATAATTGCCCTATTACTTGGATCGCTATTAATGAACCGCTCCAATTTTTTGTCTCTTCCCATTTCAGCCTTGTCATGCAGTGAAGCAGACTCACATCCAAAATAATTAATTTACACTGAGGGTGCCGTGCTTCAGGAATTCCTACCCTGCGCTCAGATGCAAGCATTTTTTCACGGATACCTTTAACAGCTGACTTCCTCAACATACCGAGCTCCTAACATCTAACAAACAATCAGAGAAACCCTCTTCTCAGTTGCACCATGCGACTTTCTTCTGCGTAAAATCGGTGATTTGAGGAAGAGAGCAGCGAAAAATTGCGCACACTTGTGCTTGACTTAAAAAACCTGAAGCATATGCTAATAAACTAAGAGAAAGACACTCATGTCTGGTATGTGATAGTTCCACATACACAGACGCATTGCCCTTGCGCAAAGAAAGCACAGGACAGGTATACCCAAATTTCCTTAGGTGAGCAGGGAAAAGGCTTAAGACCTCAGGTCACCACACATCGCCACGCGGCTAGCACAACATGACACCAACAAGATACTAGCAGCAGGAAGAACTGCAACACTGCTAAACAAAACCAGACATGCCATGATGACGTCACAAATCAGGAAAAAAGCGCACGCACGCACAGAGGACAACGCATTAAACACACGGAGCGCTCAGGAATAATCGTAGCGTTACCGCACATCGCTACGAAGCTCAACGTCTAACACAAGACGACAGCAACAAGATATTAGCGAAGGGTAAAAATTGCAACACTACTGAACAAGTCCAGATATGCGACATCGCATACAAAACACTGCTCATCGGGGAAAAGGCCTAAGCCTGCGGCGGATCATCATAGAGCATACACAACTTCATTTTTCTATTTTGTGTAAACTAAACGCGGTCTGCTTAGAAAACGACGTACAAATTTGCTTAGGGAGAAGAGAAATATAGAAATTTCTACTCCGTGCTCAGATACCAGCAGTTCTACTCAAAAACCTGCAAAATTAAGCACTGCTTACTTCGTCAAGATATCGAACACCCAACAAAATCAAACAAGCAACCCCACTTCCACTGATAGAACACTATTCAGCTTTTACGCAGGAGGCTTTCTTCTACATAAAAGTAGAGAAAATAAGAAAAGAGCAGCGAAAAATTACACGCACTTTTGCTCGCATGGCTATAAGAGAGAAAAAAAATAAAATAACGATGCACACGCCAATAAACTGTGACAAAGACACCCATTTCTGCTATCAGATAATTATTGCATAATGCTAAATACTCATTTGCATTGTCCCTGCGTGAAGAAAGCACAAGACAGGGATACACAATTTATCTTAAGCGAGCAGGGAAAGTCACTTCTACTCGAACAGCTTAATACCATAAAGTCTGAATTTTTGCAAAGAAAATAAAGCTTGAACAGCGCTACGAAGGTGACAGACGCATACTAACAAACAAACAAACACTTCTATTCATTTCTATTGATAAATGCGTAAACCACACTATAAGAACGAAGCACACTGCTTCAGGAAAGCGTAACAAATGCATCGAAACAGGACCGGCTCTCATAAAATAGCCTGCCCAAAACGAAGACTTCACCAGGTTCGCGAGGCAATTCCATTAAAAACGCTCTCGGTCTATCCTACAGATAGCAATGCAAGCGCTGCTACCCTTATTTTTAAACCATTATTCCACGCAATAGTACATAAATGTATCACTCGTGTCACATGAAAAGGCACACACAAAGAACTTACTTGTCAAGTGGGATCCCTGGTTCAGAAAAGCGCGTGCGCCCGCCCGCACACACAGACACACACTCACATTTTCACACTCACAAACACAAGTCTATTCTCACAACCACATAAATCCATATTATTCCTCAGGTCAATAATTATCCTACCATCGTCAAAAGATGGCTCACTCTTGTATGCGATCGCAAAGCGATAGGTCCTCGTTCCGGATGTAATAGGATATCGCCACTCGACCGACGCGAACCAAAAAAGAAAGAAAGAAAGGAATGCACGTTCGCTATACCTCCACGAAGAAAACGGTGCCGTGCTTCTACGCAGCGATCATCATACAGGAGTGAATTGTCTTCTTCGTTTTCCTTTTATTTTCTTGCACCCATATATTTTGCAAGAATACTATAGAGACCCAACAGAGCAGTGCGCTCCCATCAACACACCTTGGGCTGACCTTACACACCCGAAGCCTTTTCTGAATACATTCTGCTGGCGCTGGAATAAAAAGATTTATCGCCAGGGTACAACAATGTCAGCTCTGCTTCCGTTTAAGTGATAAAACAGTGCGCCCGAACCGCGCCCCACGCGAGCCGCACGCGGGCCCGTTCTCGCGGTTTGGACACGCGACGCGCGCGATTCCCCGTGCGAGCGCAACGCGGGCCTCGCGGTTTGGACGCGCGCGATCCGTTTCCCCGAGCAGGCGCACTGTTTTATCAGTTAAACGGAAGCAGAGCTGACATTGTTGTACCCTGGCGATAAATCTTTTTATTCCAGCGCCAGCAGAATGTATTCAGAAAAGGCTTCGGGCGTGTAAGGTCAGCCCAAGGTGTGTTGATGGGAGCGCACTGCTCTGTTGGGTCTCTATAGTATTCTTGCAAAATATATGGGTGCAAGAAAATAAAAGGAAAACGAAGAAGACAATTCACTCCTGTATGATGATCGATGCGTTGAAGCAAGCACGGCACCGTTTTCTTCGTGGAGGTATAGCGAACGTGCATTCCTTTCTTTCTTTCTTTTTTGGTTCGCGTCGGTCGAGTGGCGATATCCTATTACATCCGGAACGAGGACCTATCGCTTTGCGATCGCATACAAGAATGAGCCATCTTTTGACAATGGTAGGATAATTATTGACCTGAGGAATAATATGGATTTATGCGGTTGTGAGAATAGACTTTGTGTGTGTGTGAGTGTGAAAATGTGAGTGTGTGTCTGTGTGTGCGCGCTGGCACACGCACAGTTCTTTGTGTGTGCCTTTTCATGTGACAGGAGTGACACATTTATGTACTATTGCGTGGAATAGTGGTTTAAAAAATAAGGGTAGCAGCGCTTGCATTGCTATCTGTAGGATAGACCGAGAGCGTTTTTAATGGAATTGCCTCGCGAACCTGGTAAAGTCTTCGTTTTGGGCAGGCTATTTTATGAGAGCCGGTCCTGTTGCGATGCATTTGATACACTTTCCTGAAGCAGTGTGCTTTGTTCTGTAGTGTGGTTGACGCATTTATCAATAGAAATGAATAGAAGTGTTTGTTTGTTTGTTTGTTGGTATGTGTCTGTCACCTTCGTAGTGCTGTTCAAGCTTTATTTTCTTTGCGAAATTTCAGACTTTATGGTATTAAGCTGTTCGAGTAGAAGAGAAGTCCCTGCTCGCTTAAGATAAATTGTGTATCCCTGTCTTGTGCTTTCTTCACGCAGGGACAATGCAAATGAGTATTTAGCATTATGCAATAATTATCTGATAGCTGAAATGGGTGTCTTTGTCACAGTTTATTGGCGTGTGCGTCGTTATTTTATTTTTTTTCTCTGTTTTAGCTTTGCGAGCAAAAGTGCGTGTAATTTTTCGCCGCTCTTTTCTTATTTTCTCTACTTTTATGTAGAAGAAAGCCTCCTGCGTAAAAGCTGAATAGTGTTCTACCAGTGGAAGTGGGGTTGCTTGTTTGATTTTGTTGGGTGTTCGATATCTTGACGAAGTAAGCAGTGCTTAATTTTGCAGATTTTTGAGTAGAACTGCTGATATCTGAGCACGGAGTAGAAATTTCTATATTTCTCTGCTCCCTAAGCAAATTTGTACGTCGTTTTCTAAGCAGACCGCGTTTAGTTTACACAAAATAGAAAAATGAAGTTGTGTATGCTCTATGATGATCCGCCGCAGGCTTAGGCTTTTTCCCCGATGAGAAGTGTTTTGTATGCGATATCGCATGTCTGGACTTGTTCAGTAGTGTTGCAATTTTTACCCTTCGCTAATATCTTGTTGCTGTCGTCTTGTGCTAGACGTTGAGCTTCGTAGCGATGTGCGGTGACGCTACGATTATTCCTGAGCGCTCCGTGTGTTTAATGTGTTGTCCTCTGCGCGTGCGTGTGCTTTTTTCCTGATTTGTGACGTCATCACGGCATGTCTGGTCTCTGTCGGTACGTGCTAATCAAGATGCTGTACTACGATGCAGACTAGAGATTACTATTGAAGACAAGATACCTCACCCATTTTAGTTGATAGGCTCTCCCTAAAACCTTCTCATCCTCTATATTGGACTTTTATAAAAGAACAAAGTAATCAAAGTTCGCGGCACTTGCCGCACTAGTGGAGTCCTGACCTATTGAAGAGGCGGTACTATATACGGGGTTGCCTGAGCTACCAGGTATACACTGCCAGGTTATTTACTCTTATAGATAACTTTGTCTGTTTTTGTAATACTGACTATTTTGTCGCGAAGGTTCATGTCCCAGTACGCGTAACGCGTGCTATCCAGTGTCCAGGCGCCAAACCTGACTGTGTGGGGTTGCCTGAGCTACCAGCGACTCGGACCACTCGTTCGCCAGATGGGCTGTTCAACTCTGCTCTATCCACAGGTTCAGGGTACCCGAGACCACTTTGCTTCGCACAGCTCGTCTAGTCTCGACAAGTCTTGATTTAAATATAACAAAACATCCTCAAGTACCATATGATGAGTCAGCAGAGGCCAATCCGAAGAAAGGACTCAATGTGGGAAATGGTATTAGCCGAAGGGACAGATCTTCAGAGCGATATCGGCCTCATTCATCGCCTATAAGTCGCTGCCACGACGGATGGCTGCTATTATTGAGGTAGAAAGAGCAAAATACTACTCCTTTGGTAAAAGGACAGCACTGGCTTTGCTGTTCTCCTTTCACAGTTTTTTTTCTGTTCAGCCAAGTGCGCCCGACTTTTTCATTTTATACTGCAATAAAAGCTTATTTTGAACCTGCATTATCTGTGTTTCTTATCACATCTACAGCAGAGAGCTCCCTAGCATCTGCAACATGCTTCCTTGCGAGACAGATGAATAGCACTCAATTTTCCCAACACGCTCAATACCAAAAACTGCCGCAGCACGTCGCTTCCAGCACGGCGGCCTACCGCCACCCCTACGAACGAATGAGCTCTCTCGCTTCCGACCGCCGCTAGGGTGTCGTCCCGAGGAAGAAAACGCCGCTCGCGTGTTCCGTAAACTTTTGTCCCAACCTGTACGCGGCTCGCAACCATTCCTCGAAGACGCCTGGGCTGCGTCGTCCACTTCGACCGGGAGGCCCACGAAACTGGAAAGCCTCCTGCTATCACTGTCCACGTAGCCACGGACCGAAAACGTGGAGACCTCGGAATGGTGGCGGAGTTGTCTGATGCAGACCCCGTACGTGCCGAGCGGGAACCTCGCTGGGCCGCAAAGTCTTTGCGCCTCTTGGACATCATGCAACTGGAAAAACAAAACATGTATATAACAACCAGGAGGTATCTCCTGAGGGGAGGATTTATTAAGTCCACCAAGAAAAAATGGCATCGTGAAGACGATAATTCTATCAAAAGCTAACTTGATCGACAGCACTACAGCCGATACAGTAGCGTTTCGTGCGTTCGCAGCCAACGGGAACAGAGGAGGCTGGTGGCTCCGGCACGAGCGAGACTAGACGGGGCACCCTAATCCTCGTCTCGCATGCATCTGTGCTTGGCCTTACCAGAAATAACGGGTGCTGCCAAACGGGGAAGGTAGACGAAGCGTGGTTTACGTCTTCTTCCATCGAGGCGCAGCCAGATTGTGGCAACAGTTCGCACAGCGATGAAGTAGGGTGACATCTGTGGTATGCATAGCCACGTGCCGTGCGAAGCAGTCCTCGAAAATATTATCGCCGATAAAAGAGAACGTTGCCCTCGTATCAGTCAGGGGAGGGTAATTTTTGCCCAAGATTCGAACGGCGATATGCGGTTCTGTGCCCTGAAGATTATTCCGGACAGATAGAACGAAAGGAGCAAGGTCGTCTCCTGTTCGTATCGCACAGCTTGCAGAGCCGGCATCGGTGATCTACCTGCGCGCAATTACGTAGGGATCTGATACTCGGGGGGATGGCTCCACACTGAGGCACGGTGTGGCTCATCAAGTCCAGCTGCTGGTCGATACTCTCCCGAGACTAGCTGAATCGAGCTCGCGGAATGCGGTTCCAACGCCCGCTTTAATGAAGCCGCAGATCCACTCAGGTAATGCAAGTACGTCGCCTGGAATAGCCCGAGCTTCTTGCGCCCTCGCTGCGCGGTTATCGAAAGGATACACTCCAGTTTAGGAAAAAGGGGATACTGTGACGGGGTCAGCTCTACTTACGATCCCGCACAGCCCTATATTCTCGTTCGCGCTATGCGAATGGGTCGAGGTGTCGTAGAGGCACCATTACGAAGTCACCATGGCACTGAGGGCACCGTTACTATGTGACCTGGCCCTTCCTGACCCTAGGGTCTGCTAGGCCCTTAGTCCTGGTCCGATAGCCTACCCTTATGGCAGCGTGTGGGCCGTCCTTGGTCAGGCCGGGGAAGATGGGAATAACAAAAAACAAACATGTCAGGCTGAATCCGGCCTCACACCCTTCAAGAAAAGTATTAGTATATGCGTCGAATTTGAGACTGCAACAGTCCTATCCCAGCCAGACGATCGAGCCCAACAGATGATGGTTTCGAACCCGAGACCGCTTCTCACCAGTCGCCTCCCGGAAAACGTACAGCTCCATCCAAGCGAAGTCTCCGACGAACGAGAGTCGGCCCCACGTTGGGCGCCACTTGTGGGAACATCTTCCTTCCTGCCGCATCGCAGGCAATCCCACTCCCGGAGCCATCCGCGTTCGCTCATCTGTAGGCAAGAAGTACTCAACAAAAAACCATTGATTACGTACCAGTTACAAGAGCGAGATGCCGTCGCTAACACGTCATTTAAAAGCTGACAGGGACGCCCCCCTTCGCATCGCGTGACAGGTCATCAGCGCGGCGTGTCGCACGATGAGACATCCTTGTTATCACCACAGTGTGCATGTTTTCAATAAGCTGATCCTCTGTGGAGATGTTGAATCCAATCCTGGACCATCTACTCAGGAACTGTTGCAATCCCTGGTTAGCGGTCAAAAAGAGATAATCACACAAATTGCGGATTTAAAGGTGAAGCAACAAAGTACAGACCAGAATATCCATAGTCTAACCCTCAAGTTACAGTCCCTTCATGAGCGTGTTGGCGGCTTTAATGAAAAGGTCGGAAAGATAGATAAACTGGAGACAGCAGTTATTTCTTTAGAGAAAATTGTTGATGCACAACAAGAAAAGATCGCCGATCTTGAAGATAGAAGTAGGCGCTCAAACTTGGATATCTGCATTACACAAACAGAACATGAGTCTACTGAATAGCTGAAAGATAAGGTGATAACTGATATTTTCTAAAGGAAGCTCTGCGCGTCGTACTTCCCTAGCAAAGAACACCGTCTAGGTAGATATGAAGAAACAGACCGGTTATACTATATTTCCAAGACTTCAATGAGGAACAGGCTATGTTTTGAAATAATTGAAATGTACGAAGATCTCCAGGGTGTTACCCTATAAAAGTCTACCCGTGGCGCCATGCCGTACTCGCCAATTACTCTATGCAGGTGGCACATTGTGCGATCTTCATATAAAGCTGATAAGGACACTTATTTTTCGTAAATTTCGAAGTGATTGAGCCCCGCAACACGAAGTTATAACTCAAAACGTGCAAATTTCCGTAGTCAAAACAATCAAGATGGCGGCGTTGAGAAGAGCACTTGCCATGCTGCTCCCCAGAGGACGACGTGTTGCATGTCCCGCAAGCCGGATGTAACTGCAGTTTTCATTTCGTTTTGGTGTAACTGTCGTATTTTGCTCAGAAGTAAGCAACGTGAGGTACGAAAAATGCCGACGTACTCAGCAGACGACACCCAGAAGGGATGTCGTCTGCTTACTGAGAGGCGCCATCTTTGCTGTTTTGACTACGGGAACCTCACATTTTGCGCTATAACTTTGCAAGATAGCGAAGATAGCGAAGATACATCTTCGATACATATCTTTCGATAGATTTGGTGTATCGGTACTGGGTATCGCATGCTAGAAAATGACAGTATCGGAATAACGGTATCGAAAATATATTTTAGTGTATCCTGTATTTGAACGATACTCGATACAAAAGACGCAAATATTGAGGCTGTTGTGAGACTTGGGGTAGGTGGCGCTCGCTCAGGCGGTAGTACAAGCCACGCAGCAGCGGCGTATACATGTCTACCATAAATTCGCTGGAAGCTTACGTCCGCGCGCGCGCTCCATCGTCAAAGTCGCTCGGAGAGGAGGCCCTGCGCTCGCCCGTCTCTTTCTCCAGCGGGCGCGTCGGAAACGTCTTACAGAGGACCAACCTCACGGCTTCTGGAACTGCGCCACGCGATGTCCCCCTGCTGAGTGTACAAGAGCACGTCAACTTAACTTGAAGTGTGGATTCCGCGTCTACCATGCCGAAAGAATAACCGCCAGCTTAGCTTGAGTACTGTAACTCGTTCTACAGCTCACAATTCACAACGGCCAACTAAGCAAATTAAGTCAGAGGCAAAGTCAGAGGCTAGCGGGTAAGTACTGCAGTACCAAACGATAAAAGCAGCAGAAAAAAGTTTCAGGTTTATTCGTATGTATAGTCAAGTGCTCAGAGACCGGTACGCATGAAGAACATTATCTTTAAGAATTGTTTTTTTTTCTAGGCTGCTTATTGAAGGGATCGTTTAAACGTACCCATGGCTTCAGTCCAATCTAAAGTTCTAACAAGACTAGCTGCTCAGACAGTGGAGCATCATTAAATTCGTGCGGTCGGATACGTTCAAGCCCTGTCAGAAAGAGTGCGCTGTAGAAATACACTAAAGCTTCCAGAAATAACGGATAAATGTTTTTACTTCCCTAATCATATCACCAGCTTTATTATACTGTGATGTAAGTGATCTAAACTTCGCTAATCATAACGCCAGCTTTATTATATTGTGATTTCAGTGATGTAAACTACGCTAATCATAACACCAGCTTTATTATATTCGGGATTTCAGTGATATATCGAAGTATCGACGATACAGTACCCAGTGTCTGTATCGAAAATCAGTATGTTTCTGTATCTTGTATGGGTATCGGAAATACAATTTTTTAGGGTAGTATCGACATCGAAGATACTTTCTTGAAGTGTCGTGCCCAGCCCTGATATAAATGATGGGAGCATTGCTAAAAAAACACAGAATTAGAGATAATATTGAGCTTGTATCATGCGCATGTTATAATGGATGATATTAACGGAGACATGGCTTCACGAGCACATTGACGACAGTGATGTAGTTCCTTCAGTTTCAGCAATCACCTCCGATTCAAAAAAGAATGGATACACAAGTAGCTTTGTTCAGAGAGTTGCCAGTCGTCAAGCTCGCAGTCTCCGAAACCGACCACGTCCAACTGACGGCCAGCCCTGTCAGACTACACGGATCACCCTGCCATATGTGAAGGGAATCAGCGAGTCTCTGGCACGTATACTAGCGAAGGAAAGCATACGTGTGTCTCACAAACCCGTCTCAACAATCAGACACTATATACCGCGGCCGAAAGATCGCCCACCGAAAGAAAAAGCACAAGGTGTAGGCAATAAAACTCCATGCATCAAATGCAGCGCATCATATATCGGCGAGATGTACGGAAGTCGGACATCGAACGAAGCGCTCTCGCTGAACACAGATACCCGTATTCACAAGTCGACTTAAACCATTGGTTTAGTGACGTCGGGTTTAAAGCGATCACGTGATCTCTCCGGCTATGAAGCGCCATCCAAACAGTTGACCACAACGCATGCGCATCATTCACATTGTCACGTGACGGTTGAGGGGAGGGAGAATGTAGCAGACGACAGGACTGCGAAGGAGGGAAGGCTCCTGTTTCTTTTTATTATTATTATTATTATAAGGTTGTTACGGAAGAAAAGTTGAGATGGCGCTGCTGCAGGTGGTTGCGGATCAGGGTATCGGTAATCGGTGGTTAGATCTACCTCTGTATCTGTTAATGACAAGCTCCGCGAGATATGGTTGTTATGGTCACTAAAAAGGTGTACATAGTGAGCGTTTGCAATGTTATTTGAAAAACAGAAGTAGGTATCCTCGCGGAGGTGATCGTTGTGCTATTGTCAGTGTTTCGTCGTCGATTGTGGTTGCGTGTAATAATTTCATCCGCATCGACCATCGCTTATTTATCGTCTGTTGTGCGATATGTGTGGTGAACTGCAACGATCAAGATTGCCTCTCGATTGCTGGGGCATTCCAGCAGCGTCCTTTATACGCTTTCGAGCCTCGTGTCATGAGCGCAACGTGTGTGCAAGTGTTTGATCGCTGTGGGCTATGTAAACGGAAAGAAAGTTGATGCAAGGGTGGCCTTATGCTGCATATGAGGCTCCCACACGCACAACTTTTATGGTGTTATCGTTTTAGAAATCGACGTGATACTTTCAACGTGTCACAAACCTGCAACGCGTTAGAGTATCTCTTTGCTGGCTGTGTTTCTTTGGAGCGCGACTGATACGGAAGACGTACTCAGGGTGCTGCCTTGTTTGCGTCGTCGTCCTGTGTGTGTGTGTGTATTTCGTTTGTTTGTTTACCTCAGTTTTCGTCATGTTACCCAGGGCGTCCTTGCTTGTGAACGTGGAAGTGTTGTGACCCCCTGTCAGACCCCTGCGGTGCGTTGCAGTGCTTAACTCTGACCTCTTTTATTTCTGCATTTCAGCATATCAGATTATTGTAGAAATCACTAAGCACTAAAGTGATTGTTCTGTTCAGCCCACAAAGATTCATCGTTACGTTGTGACTGCCTCTTGCTCTGATGAAATTTCACGAAATAGGAACATACCTAATGTATATATTTGTCATTACAGTTACTGAGCATATTTGTCATTTGATATAATGCATTCGACATTGTTAAAATAAATGGCCACACTTTAGTGCCAGCACACTACGTTTGAACCATTCAGGATTTGTAGTTTAATGAGACCCTGTACGCAAAATACAGATGTTAAAATGAACCAAATATCTCATAAACAAGGAGGTGTTATACCAGTTTCACGAGTGGTGTTCAAAGGATAGAGCAAACAGGAATGGACCAAAGAAAACACATACAACAGCTGAAACATCAGCTACTAATAAGCCTGTGTTGTTATTTTGTTCAATAATTGCATTGTGCTTATTTCTTCAACTTTATATATTATTGAGGGAACACTTTTATGCAACTGGTTCGGGACTTACACATTTTCCATGCTCATTCTTTACAAGCTTCTCTCTCAACTTCATACTGGCATTGTAAATTTCACTAGCATTATCATCGCACCATTACATGCCAAACCATCACGACCACCAATGCTTAAAAACTCCCCACAGCTCATGCCATGCCATGCTAAAATACGGCTGCCAACAGCACATCATGCACTAAACAAGTGTAGCAAGGCAGGGTAGGTCATACGAATTATGGTGTGTAGACAGCCAAAAGACGCGGACAGAAGAACAATGACACGGACGACTGCATCATGCACTACGCTCTGTGAAATCACTCCTTATTTAAGCTTGTAATTTAGGATTCTTGTTCAGAAAGAATTTGCGTTAGTGATGCAGTTAGTTATCACTCCACCCTAACACAGATCACTCAACTTTGACTGTGAAATGACATAAGAGGCCTGTGTGATGTCATGAGAATGATAACTGCCACTGTATAATTGTGTAAACTTAGTTTGTTAGTTTTTATTTCAGTAGCTCTTCACCGCTTGCTCGGCACTTTTTTAGTTTTCCAGTCATGGGAATAGTTCTCGGACTATTTTTCCAGTTTTCCATGCTTTACTGGATTGCGGACATCCTGCCTGAGCTACACACTGTAATTCAAGCAACTTTGCATTCTAGGATTACATGTTTGTGACCTGCCTCGACTAATTCTCGTTCTTTACACCGATGATAAAGCTCTGAAAAATTATTACGCAGGCTGCGTTTCTGCACTGTGTGGTTATGCAGTATGACTGTACAGCTTTGTATTGAGCGATTGTGCTATTTCTTGAGAAACAACACAGTGGAATATCAAAGCATGGCACACCTAGAGGTACTCATTCTAGCATGAAATCGCTCTAGTAGCACTGATCATTGTCTGCTTGCTTTCTGTACTGATCTATAGCACACAGTGAGGTTAAGTTTGCAATGGACAAATATACGCAATGCAAATAAGCTCACACAAAGAAAGGAATGCAACTTGAAATCACGTGCATCTTAGCTACAATGTGCTGTATTACTTTTATTAAAATTTACAGGTTTGTATATCTTTCTTTCACCGAATTTCACTTATCTTTTGAACCACTTTGGTAGTTGTCACTTTGTAGAGGCGGACATATTCATCCAGTTGTGTCAACACAAATCTATGCAACTGGACAGTTTAATGTAGTGAGCATGGTGTACTGCATCATGAAGGACAAAGTTTGGGAGCAGATGTATGGACATAACACTGAATATGTAGTAAAATACAGATGCCTCTGCATGACTAACCACCAAACTTCAGTAACGAGTGATGAACATACAGTCTTCAGGCAACTTCAGGAAATTAATACATGATGTATGGGGAAATGGTTCAGAAGATTTACCAGCACCCAAAGAAACAGTTTCACAAGTTCCGGCCAAATGCATTATGTTGCCGCACCCAAGATAAGCATGTAATTATTTCGTTCCACTTTACTGAACTTTATGCACCCCTAAGAAAATGAAAATGTGGGAGGAGAGGGGGGTTCTGAAAAGAAACAGAAGTAGTGTGAATTTCCGTTAAAAAGAAATGAAAATTCCACATACATAACCACAAGATTTATGAACCTATGGTGAAGCAAGCTCTTACACAGACATGTTTTTCGTGTGTTACATGAAAGTCAGTTGTGTTGGGGATGGCATGGTATGCGATAAGCCTAAGCTAATGCCAGACACATATTTGTATAGCAGTAAATTTTCTTCACATGTGGCTTTGAAGAACTGCTTACTTGAAACAAAATAAATAACCAGGTGTGACACATATACAATCTAATGTCACAGGCGTTTGGTGCCAGTCATTCAGTGAAAGTAGTTTGCATGAGATGCCACATATTCTCCTGGTGACGATGAGGGGGAAGGAAGCTTTCCAGCGATAAATGTATGTCATGGTGTCGTGTATTGCAACAGCATTCAGGCACTGTTTCGAGTGACAGATCCATAGATGTTAAAACCATTTGTCATGACGCTGATGACACACTCTTAGTTACATCCGAATTTTGTTACCGTAGTATTCCCATATTGTGTATACCCTCCACTCACTGCTTTAGGGTAGGAGTGTGAGTCAAGGCAGAGGAGAGCCGGTGTGATATGGGAGTACCCATTCTGCGTACAGGACATGTCATACGGGAAAAACCGTGGACACTTAGCATGCACCTGAGCTGGTGTAAAGGGAACAAGTTGTAACATAACTGAATGTAGAGTGAGGTACTACACATATGCATATTAGAAGTGGATATTGGTTTGATTCACTATTTTTGAACTCAGCTATTCAGAACACGTTGAAGACAGGCACAACACCAAATTAGAGGCATTGTGGCATTCGTGATAAATAGAAGCATGATTGCAATGTGCATGCGGGAGTATATTATATATCATGGCAAAAGGGCAAGGGTGCAGGCCAGCTGGTACATGGTGAAAAAAAAATCACCATTATAAATCATGTAGCATGATTCCATAGGAATGTGTTTTTCTTTCTTAAGGTTTACCTCTACAGGATATGAGACTACACAGCAAGAGTGCACTGATCACATTAGTGTAAAGCTCCAGTGTCGTCAAGCAATTTTTAACAGTCCTGCTCACAGAAATGATGCAGAACAGCATGCATACAATTTAGCTTGAAAGAAAAGCCTTGAGCCTCAGGAGACACAAAAGGGACTCTGTTTTTCTGTTTAGTACTATATTCACACTCAACACCTGAGTACATGGATAAACTCTGTGGCCATATGAGAGCTATCAACAACATAAAAGGAGATGTATAATGTAAAAACCCCGAGACTAGGGAACACGAAGGGACAGACACAACAGACTTCGTGATGTGTCTGTCCCTTCGTGTTCCCTAGTCTCGGGGTTTTACATTATGCATCATCTTCACCAGCTCGCTTGCTTCCTAGCCATTTTTTCATTATAAAAGGAGAGATAGTGTGACATGGGTGCATGTTTACCCTGCTTTACTACTGTCATCAATATCCACACTGAACACGTGCACACAGAAATTAACTATGCAGCATTACGGCAGCTGTCTATAACGTAAAAGAACGATAGCTACTGTTAACATGGGACCGTGTTCTTTCACGTTCTCGTGTGCTCAGTGTATATACAAACAGCTGCACTGGCAGGACAAATCTGTACCTATGCTAACAGAAGCTAACTTTCTTTTAAATAGTTGACAGCAGTCACGTAGCCATGTACAATATTTCCATGCACTCATGCTACAGTTATGACAGAACCACATTTCCATTTTGATGTTGCGTGTACCAGCTGGCTACTATTATAATTGTCAATACCATCTATTGATAAGTCTATACCCTATGTTTTGTTAAATCTATCTGGAAGGTGTTATATGCAATAATTGCAGTTGATCTAATTTTCAACATCAGGTGCAATGCAATAATGAGCAAAATAGCTTAAAGTTTCTGTACACATTGCCCTTGATTCCTATGCAATTCAGCTCTTTTGCAGTACACCTCACACATATTAGTGGAGTCAGCATGTGGAATAGCAAGGAGTTTTTTTCCTTGTGCACCGTTGCTTACTTATGCTTTCACGTGACCTCACCATCTAATTGAGCAGGGTATCGAGAGCGCATGCCTCTATGAAAAAAGTCATCCTTGTGGAACTACGTAATAGCCTTTATTGTCTGAATATAAATAAAAATCTCACGAATACAAAGTTGTTGTGACGAATGAGTCCACAACAGGGATTTTTTTAAGAAATGATCTCCAGAATATCTGTGCTTATACAATGCACATAAACTGTCATTGATTGGTTATGGTTATGTACCTGCAATAGTTAACCTAAAAAAGTAATGATGTATCCAAAAGGTATCCAGCCTCCTTTAGCACACTGCTGTGTAATATCTTGTGCAGAAACAGCCCTACAAAAGCAGGTCTACTGTTACCATACAATAAATCAAAATAGAAGTAAGCAGCTGTCTTTTTGAATGTTTTCCAATGTAGCAGTAGTAACACAATACCTGAAGAACTGTTTTTCATTGGTCTCCTCTGCTGCGGTATGCTGAAATAAGTGAAACACACATTTCAGTTTCATCTATGTGAATTACAAATCTATTACATGTGAATCCAGGGAAAATGGGGACCTCGTTCGCTTTTGCTCCGGTATTTTCATAACTTGGGAAGCAAAATCTGCTCAAATTCCGTGTTCAGTGTAGTGCAACAACATGCATATTTCCATGCCTAGGTAGTATCCACACAACAGCCGCAAGACGCTAATGTACTTTATGATCAGTCCTATTGCACGGTTAAAGGTCTCTGGAGATAAGACACGCTGCAAAGAGATGATAGATACTGGGACGGTTAATAAACATGCGAGTGGATAACGCCCCTCAATTTCTCCATCGGGGCTCGCAACAACCAGCTAGCACGTTATTGCTCTTGCTGTACAATGACGGGGTGCTTACAGTGTGTATCACAGGAGATGACATCATAATACGCGCCAGCACTATGCTTTGTTTTTGATTATGCACATTGACGTTCGGCCATCCGCACGCTCTATCGGTCCATTGGATTGGTATCTGGATTTTGTCCAGTGGCACATGTCGATATCACTCGCTTTGACCACACTTTGACGGTGCTTTTCACATTTGTCATGCAAAAGTTCGCGATAGCGCCTTCTAAAAACAACAGCCGCATTTCGTACACCCGGTCAAGCGTTACGCCGTTTTCGTTTACCAACCGTGCATTTAAAACGATTCTGCTTAATTTTTACCAGTTAGATTTCGAATTAGTGAAACATCACCTACCACAACCACTCTACAATAGTTTTTTCAGCACACGTTCACAGTTGCAACGTACTTAGGCCGACGTTAAACTAGCCTCTCCCCTAGTTTAATACACGTCCCATTCAAATACATGGGTGTTAAACCACCGGTTTAAGTAGCTTGGGTGGATGGTCGAAATGGAATATTTGAATCGAATATTCGGGCCATTGCGATAAAATCCACCTCCTGGGCGCTTCTAGTAACTATCAATCAAAACTTACCCAAGATTTGATGAAAAATTCTTCGTGAACCGGGGATTAGGTCTACCGGCCTCCATCGCTTCTAGCAGACTATGGCGAAATGCGCATGCGCCGTGCAGGAAGCTCGCTATGTGCGGTGCCATTGGCTTCACAGCAGCAGGTTGTAGAGCATGGGATGGTGATCCAGGATTGGCGAACGAAAGTCTCACGTGATCGATTTAAACCCGACGTCACTAAACCAATGGTTTAAGTAAGTTTGTGAATACGGGTAAGAATGTTTGTAGAGTCCTGGCATATACAATCCGCACCTGGAAGCCTTAACCGATCTTTTGGAGCGTTACCCAGCGTATACGTCAGCGGCCTCCGTCACGTGACTGACAAACAATCCGACGAATCACGAAATTCGAACCACGGCAAGAACACTGCTGCCAACGGCCACTACAGTCACTCCTGAGGAAGGAGCCGAACTGGGTCCAAAACGTCGGGTATTCCCGTCTTGTACCTTGGTTAGAGATTTTCGTTACTATCATAGTTATCTCCCAGCCAGACACACTTATGTCGAATATCTTCACTTTCAAGTTCCATCTTCTTATCGTATTTTCCGAAGGGATCGAGCTACAAAAGGTGGCGGTGTTGCTATCATTGTTAAGTCTTACTTCTTTGCCTTTCCCTTGGAGCAAATAGAAGATCATGAAAGTGTGTGTGTGTCTATCGACCTTTGCCGCACATCTGTCATTCTGTATGGTGTATACAGGGCACCGTCATGCCCCCTCCATTTTTGTCAAAGATTTATGGCCATACATTAAAGCACTGTAGAGGACGTAGATTTATTCTTACCGGATATTTCATTCTTCCCCGTGTTGATTGGACAAATTGTACCGCGCTGACAACGGACATGAATACAGATATCTGTTTTGATTTGATGTTTACTCATGACCTTTCTCAAATTGTTAAAGAACCAACGCGGATTGCTGGAAATTCTTCTCAGTTCTTCAATTCTTCTTTAGTATTTGTGAGCACCCACTTTACAGAGTACGAGGTTAGCATCATTGATGGCATCTCGGACCATAAGATAGTATATTTCTGATGTTCGTCTAAGAAACTACCTAAGAAAAGTTCGGTAATCATTATATTAATTACAGAATTTAGTAGGTTCATGGACGAAAGTGTTTTAGACTATCTAGACACTGTGCATGAGGCATTCAACGACAACAACGTGGATACTTTATGGGTCAAATTTAAGGGAGCTTGTTAGCATGTTAGGCTTGTTGCTGTTTATATAACTTCATCCCAAATAAGACAAAGAGAACGAATCGCCTGTCACCTTGGATGAGTCGTGATTTGGTTCATCTAAAGAGGAAGATAAGACGACATTTAAAGAAACATTTTCGTAATGCTCATGGGGTAAGTTTGCTCAAAGAGGAATTTCGACACGATGTCGCAGTAGCAAAAATAAATTTCTTACATGCACGCTCTCAGAGTTTCTTAGGAACGGCCTTCAGAAATTCTGGAATTATATAAGCCGATGTAAGAAAGGAGCTGATTCTGTCAAAACTAATGACACCATCGTTACGAACAGAAAATAGGTTGCCAATTGCTTTAGTGGCTACTTTCCGACCGTCTTCTCTCCTTCACAACCGGGCACATGTTCCCTGGTCTTTCCTGTTGATACTGCTCATGATATCATTTCGTAGGAGGGAGTTGTTTCACTTCTTCTTAATATTAAAACTAAGACATCCTGTGGGTCTGACAATATCCCAAATATCTTCCTCAGAAGATACGCTTAATCGTTAGCGCATTTCCTGTGCACAATTTTTTCCCGTTCATTTAGCACCGGAGCAGTACCACAGGAATGGGTCACTGCGCATGTTGTGCCTGCCTTCAAAGAAGGGGACCCTATGTCGGTAGACAACTATCGCCCAATCTCGTTGACATGTAGTTCTTGCAAACTTTTAGAACAGTTAGTGTTAGCGAATTTCATTGTTAACTTTCTCGACGAAAAAAGCGTCTTGTCATTATGGCAACACTGTTTTCGTAAAGGGTTTTCTCCAATCACTCAACAACAACAACAACAACAATAAATGAAGAAGTGATGATGACATGGGATGTTTCCCCGCGGTAGCCACAGGACACTACCCCACTTCACAGTGGTTAACATGAGAGGATGAATTATGGTGAGATTGAAGCGACGACAGGTCGGAGTTCTGTTTAGAGCTCTTCGAGGAGTCCAGTGGCCTGCATGAAAGCAAAAAGAGAGCGAGGAGCCCGGCACTGATGCGCAGGGGAGCTCCAATGGGCCAAGTACTTTGGACAGGCTGAATGGTCTATGGTCGAGGAGTTCAAGTTGGCGTCGAAGTACCCGGCGTTCACACGTGTACCGCTCACAGTCCTCGATGATATGGGGGATCGTAGCTGGTGTGCGGCAAGCTAGGCACAGCGCCGTGCTACTGTAACCCAGCTTAACACGGAACACAGGGGTGAAGGGTGACGTTGAGTCGTAGACGCCGCAGGAGTGTCGTAAAGCTGCGAGGGAAGCCAACCGGCTAAATGATAATGACGGGTCCACTGCATGGAGGAGCGACCATTGAGCGATGTCATGCAGCCATTGCTGGCGGGCCACGGGTGACACCAACGCAGACAAGTAGGAGCGCCTATCCCCGTTGGAGAGGATAATGGGCACGGCTCTGGAGGTACGGTTGGCCGCAGCAGCCGCAAAATCTGCCTCTTCGTTGCCCTGAATGCCGGTGTGGCCGGGGACCCACTGTAGGGTCACTCGTTGTCCGTGTTCGCCGAGAACCTTGAGCGCCATCAGGATACTAACAACCGCCGGGGCCAACGAGCCGCGGATGCCCATGGTTCCTACACATTGCAGGGCTGATTTTGAGTCAGTGTATATCACCCAGGAACGGGGAGGGTATTTGGTGACAGACTTTAGAGATAACAAGATGGCATACAGCTCCGCTGAGGTCGACGAAGTGCGATGTGACAGGCGGAACCCACATGATAGTGACTCCTCCGGTATGACAAAGACAGCGGAGGAGCCATCCGACGTAGACGAACCATCTGTGAACACAGCCGTGCGGCCTCTGTACTTTGTATCGATCATTTCCAAAGTAGACTGCTTGAGAACCGAAACGGGGATCTGGCTCTTGATCTGATTGATCTGATTGACACACACCCCCTGGCCAGGAGGCCAGGGATGTGTGTCGAGAGGGATGGGCTCGGCAGTGTCCATGGTGCCACTGAATGGGCGGTCGGGGCAACAGTGAAGCCAGGGATGTTTCCAGATGTTGCTGTAACACATAGCGAGAGTTTACTGTTCTTCCGCCTGCGTAGCTTTTGAACCAAAGTGTGACGCCAGGAGGTTCTGACAAAAATTTGCCTTTGGCTCAGGAAGTCGGAAAGCCATGCAAGCGCTTTCCCAGGCACTTGCGACCGAAGTAACGCATGAAGAACACCGGGGTGACTTACGGTGTCATACGCCCGCTTGACGTCCAGGAAGACAGCCATCACGATTTGCCTCCGGGCTTTCGCTTCCTCAACAGCAGAGACCAAATCCATCACCGAATCCATTGAACTACGATGCCTACGGAAGCCTGACATTTCCTGGGGGAAAACACATCTCCTCTCAAGCCACCACTCGAGCCTGTGCAGCACCATGCGCTCCAGGACTTTGCCTAGGCAGCTGGTAAGGCTGACAGGCCGAAAAGACGCCAGGTCCAAGGGGTGTTTTCCAGGTTTCAGTATGGGAACCACTAGGGCCTCCTTCCACTGAGCAGGGACTTGTCCATCCCCCCATGATTTATTGTAGATCTCTAAGAGGACCAGAAGGCAGGTGTCATTCAGGTTACGGATCGCAGCATAGGTGACCAAGTCCGGACCACGTGACGACTTTTTCCGAGAAAACGCCAGGGCCGCCTTGAGTTCTGCAATCGTGAAGTCTGCATTCATGTCGGGGTCCGATGATAGAGGAGCTTGGCTAATAGCGCGCTGTAGCTGCACAACATGTTCCTGAAAGCCTGCACATTTCGCTGCCTCGGAGCTCGCTGCTATGGTCTTGCAAAATTCGTATGCAACTTCCTTCTCGGGCTTGGAAATCGAAAGAGACAGAGATCGCAGAGGGTTCTTCGCTGGAGGAGCTTCCCGGAGACTTCGAGCAACGCGCCATACCTTCGCAGCACTGTTAAAAGGGCTCAGAGACGCACAGAACTGCCGCCATCTACGTACGTCCACGGCCTTCAGGGCCTTTTGTACCATTACGTTCGCACGACGTGCATCCTGAACATCCGTGAGTTGGCCAGATCGCCGAGCCTTGCCCGTCTCCTATAAGCACGCAAACGCTCTACTACTGGATCCGTACCTGCATGACCAGCAGCGACCTTAGCAGTCGTGGTGGACGACGTTATGCACCGCGCACAATGAGATCAGTAATTTCCTCTGCTGTCATTCCCACCTGCACATCTTTCTTGCTCAGGTTGCGAAAGCACTGCCAATTGGTCAACCGAGCGATCCTGTGGCCTGCTCCGGGCGCGTACTTGGAATACGAGAGGAATATGGGGAGATGATCGCTTCCTCTGCCGTCCAAATCCGTACTCCAAGTGACATGTGGAAAAAGATCCCTGGAACAGAGCGAGACGTCTAGTGTGTCCGTCGAGAAGTCTCGACGCAAGAATGTTGGAGACCCATCATTCAAGACACAGAGGTCAAGATCTTCAATGACGTCGCACCGCAGAGACCCCCTGCCATCGCGCTTACGGCTTCCCCACATAGAATGGTGCGCATTTATATCACCAACTACAAGCGAGGGAGCACCCAATCCAACAAGAGCCGACCGTAAGTCATGCATTGCCACCGGGACGGACGGCGGAGCATACATACTTAGAACAGACAATGTAGTTCTTCCAAGCTGAACTCTGCAATGCACAAGATCGGACGGCCTGTCTGACGGTCCGTTTCCGGCGGCGTCCACTCCATGAAGCGATAGAAGGTAGTACCGCTTGCATGCTGGTACCTCCGCGACGTAAGTCCAAGACGAGTCCAATCGGGATAATGAAGTCGCGTCCCAGGAACATCTGTCCCGCCAATCCGAGCAGGTAGATGAAGCATTGTCTGACACGTTGTCAGTCGACGGTCAAGATGAGACATACTGCTCCTCCGGCTGATACCACTGGATCTGACGCAAGCCTTAACCAGGTCCTGGTTGTCCATACGGAAATGTTTCGTTCCCGGCACCAATTGTGGATGGCGTCACCTAGGGCGTTAGGGATACCGGCGCTCCAGTGTCCACCAAAGCTGCAACGTCCTTACCCAGAACCCGCACCATCATAAACGGTCCAATGTTGCATATGTCATAGAGCGCTCGACATGCGAGCGGGACCGAGGCCACTACGTTATCATTAAGGATCAGAAAATAGAGAATAAAAAAGAAACAAGAAAGACTACCCCCTCCGCACCCCACAAGTATCGCAGGAAGGGTAGCCGAGGAGAAGCAGAAAAATAAAGGAAAGCTGGAAAGTAAAAAAAAATAGATCACAGATAAGAAAAAATAAAGCGTGACAGCAACCCCCCCCAAGCCAGAAGAACAGAAAAGAAAACAGAAACAGTAATTGAGATATAGATGCTTAGCGAAACCGCAGCGGAGACAGCGGGCCCAACAAACCAACATCATTTATTACACAAACTGGGCACCACGTCAAGGCGAGTACCAGCTCAAAACTCTTCCAAGACGAACTCCTCCAGGGATCCCATGTCTTTTCATTTACAGAGGCCAGGCAAGCATCCCCGAGGCAAGACGACTTCCCCTCTGCATGCTCCATCCACCTGCACGAGTTTCATGATAGGATGATAACCACCAGCCAACCCATAACAACCAATATACAGGAAAATAATACAAAACCAAACGAACACCACAAACACATACATTACAACAGCAAAGTTACCCTGGGTTACCCACTTTAAAAAAAGCGGAAAAGAAAACCATGGAAACTCCCACCCGTACACCCCCCTAAAGCCCAACTGGGCAAAAACAATAAAAGAAAAAAAACTGAAAAATTTGGTTAATATGCAACATCATGAGAGAGGGAAGGGAAAAAAAGAAAAAAAATGAACGAGTCCAACCCCAAACATGACAAACCTACAGGAACCCATGCAAGACACCTGAAATGCATCACCAAAAACTGTTACACACGTTACCGAAGCACCCCCGAAACTGTGCACACCACATCACCAAACCCCCCCCCCACACCACAAGTCCAACCACAGACTAGGCAACTACAGGTTTTCCCGGTGATTTTAATCCAAGCGCCATCGAAATTAATCCACATGCATGCAAACTTTATGGGGCGTGGATTAATTTAGCTGGAACTTGGATTAAAATCGCCGGGAAAACCTGTAGTTCGGAGTAATATACCAATAGGAAACCCCATCCACAAAAAACAGAAGCAAAACATATAAACTATATATAAAAAACTATAAACCAGACTGGGCAGCGGTCACCAGCCCCCGTGGCAGCTGCAAGCCCAAACCCAGAGTGTGCGCTGTACCACTGTGACACACAACGGCAACCTACGGCCCGCCACGTTCAACGGCCCACCAAACGACCTAATTAAACCCCATGACCCGACGCCAACCACAACCCACAGACTAAACTCGTTACCCCAACGCGAGCTCCCCAGCCCAGCAGGGCAAGTGACATGCCTGCCCTCCGGGCTGCAGCTTACGCGTAACCACCCGTAGGGCCGGCATGCCACCCGCCCCGCAGGGTCCCCATACCCCACACAACTTAGTAGCCGAATGGGACACTTGAGGCCACGCACTCTACATGATTTCCATGCCAGCAACAAACCCAACCAAGTGGGGACTCAAACCCCGCTTGAGCCAGCCACTATCCAAATTATTATCCTCACCCAGAGGAACAGCCTAGCACCGTGTACCAATGTACTACCCCATCACGCCAACCAGTGCCGTGAACACTACAGCATCATTCACCTACTGAACCACTCCTGCTACAAGGTACTGAGAGGGCAACCCCCAAGTCAGGGAAAAACAACCCCAACCCTAGAGTGTGTGCAGACAGGCCGATCCCCATGACAGCCCTGAGCCGCACCCGTGCATCGCACAGCTGTACCCAGTTCGTAGTGCTTTTCGGGCCACCCAGGAGATCCATCCCCACACCAAGAACAGGGATTTCAATCACTGACGAGACAGACCGGATATAGCAAAGAAAGAAAAAAAAGGGGGATAAAAAAATCAAAACAGATCCTCGCGGGGGGAGTAGAGCTATGGGACACCACCCGGCGAGGTAGTCGCCAATACTCATCTGTCAAAGACTTTGGTGGTGCCCCCGGCGAAGGGCTCGCCTGTACCCTACCAAACAGGATTCTGACACTGACCCAAGGGGAGGGAGTTGCCAATAATCCTCAGCAAAAACTTTAGGATCATGCCAGACGGGTACTACCCCATGCTCCACACACCCCGCAGAAAAGAAAAAAACACATAAAGACGTCAAGCCACACCGGTGACCACAGCCTCACCATGCCCATTCCCAAGGCAAAAAAAAAAAAACACGTGATAGGACCACCACCACCACTAAAAGGTCCAAGATGAAAAGAAAATGAAGGTCCAAGAGGAGGAAAAAAACATCCGGTAACGTAGTAGGCACCTCTCAACCCCCGGCAATGCTCCGGCTCAACCCCCCACCAACACCATCAGTGACAACCCAGGCCAAGAGATCACGCAACTTATGCAAAGGTAGCGTATACCTCCAACACAAACATGAGGCAACCAAAGCGACCACGTAGCCCCCCACTTGAAGCTGTGCCCGACAAACTGACCCTCATGGGCTCGGCACGCGGCAGCCCACTCCGCACACAGCCCTCAAACTGCAGGCACAACTGGGCACCCGATCCGGACCCAGGGCCGCAGGCCACTCGAACAGTCGACAAACAAAAACCTAGTCTCAATCCACACGACAGGAAACTGTGTCTCTGGAGCACATAAATATCGTTAACAGATCACATGTCCCGAAACCGCCAGAGGCCTTCGGTTTTCCTACTTCAGACCCCACCACCAAGGCAGCAGGGCACCAATATTTCCATTGTGTCTCAGGTCGACCGCTAAACTGGAACCCAGACCAAGGTCCATGTAACTGGCGCTGAGACACCCCCCGCGGGGGACGGGGAGGGGCCGGGACTCACATCCGTTCCCGTTCCCTGCACAGAATACAAAGTGTGCCGCAGTAGCGCCAACACCCCGGCCCTCTCACAGCCGGAGCCCCGCCCCTCCCCCTCATGGGAACGAGCCGGCTGAGGTCTCTACCCAAGTACACCAACACCCAAGCGTAAGAGGACAGGAAACGTACAGCCCGAACAGGCCTACTCTGTGCTTGCCAAGTGAACCAGTTCTCTCAGGTCATCAAGAACCCCTCCTCTCGAAAGAGGAAAGAAAGAGTGTTGGCCCAAAGCGGCCCTCAGCCTGGCCTGAAGCGCCCGACTGAGCCCGCAATCGAGGACAGAATTCGCTTGATTCTTATCCACGTTTTCAGCAGCCGACGACAGAACTGAGTGATTCCCAATTACTGCCGCCGGAGTGCCGGGTTTCCCTGCGGGGGTTGTCTGGGGGTGGTGGTGGCCTGCTGCGGGCAGTTACGACCAAAATGACCGCGTTCACCGCAGCCGTAACAACGGGGTTGTGTTCCAGCGTTATTATCTGCCCGAGAGTCGCGCCTGTCCTGCCGCGGTGCATGACGTGCATCACCGACTTCGCGCTTGAGCAGCTGTGCTCGTGCCGACCTGCTCAGGTCCTTTGCTCCAGGATCAAAAGGATGCAAAAGGGATCCAAAGAACGGTATGCTGGTCCGGTGGACGGACCACCGTGCGTCCCAACCGTCCCGCGAGAGCTTAGTTCGGCGTCTAGTGGTTGTCTCTGCCCGTTCCATGCGCAGCTAGGCTCCATGTTTGTTCCGGCCTAGGCGGTGGGCGATACTGTAGTTCCGCCAACAAATCTGCTTGGATGACACGGGCTTCCTTAGCAAGGTCATCGAGCGAAGAAAAGCTTCACCCCCGCAAATAAGGCTTAAAAGGAGGGTGGCATTGGCGAATAGCGCTGGCCACTTTGTCGTTTCCTGTCGCGAGCGGTTCGGCTCTGCGATACATCTCTTGGGTTGCCCGAGTATATTCCAACAGGCCTTGCGAGAGTTCGACTGTGCCCCCATCAACCTCCTCCATGACAGACTACGTCACGGCGCAAGTTCCACAAGAACGACCTTTGTCAGAGAAGCAGCATAAGCCACACTCTCATGAAAGAAAGGGATACATTTACGTATACATCCAATCTAACCCTTACTACGCGTAAATTTCAGACAATATGGCTCACGCTGTATCGATCACGGAGAACCATGTTTTATTCCAAGTACCAGCAAACGCGCCTGCTGCAAGCGTAAAGGGCGGAGTTTTATGCGTAAATGGCACGAGGAGCATAGCTTGCGCTTATATCCTGACGCATAAGATATCGCCTTGACGGATAAACTGAGTGTTTGCGTCGCAATATCAGTCCTTTACGCCTATATTAACGCATATTAATCTTCATATCATATACGGGCCCTGCCAGAACGCTTCTGAAAATGCGTGCACGCCATATGGAGTGCCGTGTAGAAGCTGCTAAGTGTGCTTTGTCTTTCGTTTGAATCATGGCTTGAATGACCAACACTCTCGTGGATTCTGGTGTCTGATGGCCTGCATCATACATAGTCCAACAGCAATATCCAACGGTCGTCACGTTTTCGGTTCGGTGTCATGAGCAATAAATTTCACGGACTTACGGTGTGTCAAATGTAATGACACGAAGAAACGGCATCGAACTTCGCAAGATTTAGTGGACAAAGCACGAAGTCGCTGCCGAAACAGTTGTGATTGTTCCGGCTATCTCCGCGCTGCAAATGGGCACGGCCATTGCCCACCGGGCTGGTGCCTCATGCGTGGCCATCTACAAGCAGATCATGTTGCTATAGGTGAGACTAGTTTCTCTTTCATTTTTTTCCGATGTGCCTTTCCTGACGTTAGAGCATCTGCGTAAACGGTTCCCTAATTACTTCTTGTAATAGCAGTTGAAACGATAATTGCAGATCTCGCACGGCACGATGTGTTGACAGGAAGGAAATGCGATTAGTCTGACTTGCAAAGACGGGCAACGATCTTTTATATAGTGGCAGTAGTGGTGTAAAACACGTGTAGAATGCTATTTCTTAGAGAGCTAAAATGATTTACGCGTTTAACAATATTGAGTTAAATGTCATATTAAAAAACGAGGGAGCTTCCTGGACTGTAAGTGGTCTTGCTATCCATGTTACGTTTGTGACTATTTCATGATTTCTTACCGCGCTACCGTATTTTGAGATTAGCTTTCTCATTTAAACGCTTGAAACAGTGTCAGTTCTGCGGTATATACCGTTGCACAGACACGTGTAGCTATTTGACAATACCCCCAAACACATCATTGTTTACTTTTAACAAGCAACTTCTATTTTAAGCGTCCCCAGGAACACAGGACGCTCCTCCTAGTCATGCTCCACTGCAAAATACCTCGCACGAACCCTCAGCTGCATTAGGTCGTGCTCCTGAAATTTCTACTGTATGGAACACATCGTTGAAGAAAGTTCAAAAGACTGCTCTGTCATGCATATACAGCTAGCGCAGCCTACCTGTGCGAGTGACTTGTAAGTTGTTATTGCTTCATAAATAATGTTCTCTAACTGCAGTTTTATTT
Source organism: Ornithodoros turicata (assembly GCF_037126465.1). Lineage (NCBI taxonomy): Eukaryota > Metazoa > Arthropoda > Arachnida > Ixodida > Argasidae > Ornithodoros > Ornithodoros turicata. The sequence goes on along the minus strand of NW_026999348.1, from coordinate 405,720 downwards.
TCCCAATAGGCAATGAATCTGTGGTGGGACCTGGGATTAGTACATACAGGAGTTGTTGGGCATTCAGTAATAAATAAATAAATACCATCGAGCCACATGCTGGAATGATCTCTGCCACCATCTAGTGAAAAGAACGAGGTTCATTCGTTTTACTCATACAGCCTGGTACAACCATATGATGGTTATCTGGAATTGTTGGTGTAAGAGCTTGACGACTACAATAAACTGCAAATTCTTATACTGATATGTTTATTGTGTCTCAATTGAGAGTACAAAAATACAAGACCACGAGGCCAGGCCTGTTCCTAATATGAGAGTAAAAAGGAGTAGATTTTTTATCTTTACTAAACGCAGTAAGCGAGAGTTCATGAAGCACAGAGCAAGAGTAAAAGAAATGGCATCGTTTTTAAGGCTTACTATCCGTTTTTTTTTTCGCGAGAGTGTAGGATACTCTGTTGTACTAGTTGCGAAGTGCACATGCTAAGGAAAGAATAAATCCTTGCTACACTGTTCATGAGACACGGCTCTGATGCATATGACATGTCATATCGCAACAGAGCAGAATTCAATTGGGCAGTTTAGAATGAAGAGCGGACTTAGTAAATGACATTCTTACTGGAATAAGAAATGCCAACACTGAGCCGTGGAAATTACTGCTGTACATTTGGGTGGTGAGTGTGGCTCGAGGCAAAAAAGGCTATTGTTACACTTCGGTAACATATAGGGGATAACGAAAAGCAGGAACTGTGATGGACATGCATTAACCGGTGCAAAGAGAATCAAGTAACACAATCACCAGTACAGTGACATATATGTAGATCACAGACGCCCATTGTTATCGATCGTGCTGTTTTTCCACCTTGCGAGTTACCTCAGGACGAGAGCCGCCAATGTTTCGTACAGAGACTGTTCTTCTGGGCACCGGACGGTGCCCAGAGGAAGACCGGTCACTGTTCGAAATATCGGCGGCTCACGTCCTCAGGCAACTCTCTTCGTACTTCCCTACCTTCGCAGGATTTCTGCCCGTCTATGTTCTTCTACCCTATTGCAGTGTACAAGCACTTCTGTCTGAAACGCAACTATGCTGAAGACTGACACAATGCGGCAGACTGACATTGTATGTGCTAAATCACAGGCACAATTATGATGTGGCTGCAGATGTATGACATATTACGTGATCTGACTATACAAGCATGCTCATTTTTTGCAATAATTCCTGGCGAACCTTACATGCTATGCATTGCTGACAGCTGCCATGATACTGATGTCACTGATGTTACGACCTGATGATGACACAGATGTCAACGACACTGCAGGTTTACACTAGTGTGATCTGTGCATCCTTGTTGTGTAGCCTCATATCCTGCACAGGTAAATCTTAAGAATGGAAATACACATCCCTGTGTAATCAGTTCATTTATTATATACACCTGTATCCGCATTGCAATCATGCCTCTATGTATCACGAATGCCACAATGCCTCTAATCTGGCTGTGCGTGCATGTCTGTTGTGAGTAGCTGAGTTGGAGCAATAAGTACAGAATCGTAGAAATGATAGTAGGACAGCATGAACCAACCCAATTGCCACTTCTAATATACGTATAGTCTTTCACTGTAATTACAATCATGTTACAACTTTGTTATTCTTACACCAGCTCAGGGGCATGCTAAGTGTTCACGGCTTTCCCTTCTTCTTCCTCTTCTTCCTCCATGGCACGTCGTATGTTGTCCCTACATGATTTTCAGTTCGTGCTTGCTATCAACCGCTGCAGTTGTGGTTACTAAAGAAGGTTAGGGCCCAGCAAACCAAAGTCCGTACGTGCGAGGAACGATGAATCACGAAATGCGATGATGCGATCGTACCTGGGACGTGCGCCAATCCCCGAAAACACCCGTGAAAAATGCTCAACTTGTCCGCGGTTTCGAATTCGCTGTGAGCCCTCACGAATAACCCGTGGGGTGAAGTTGGGATCATAGCGCGCGCGTTCTCCGGAGCAGCCACTGCGTAGGGCGGGGCGTTCCTGCCGTTCGCTCTTCACCGCAAGAAGCTCCGCCCTTCACTTCCCGCGGTAGCAAGGTGTAGTTGAGGTGTAGAGGCAGACGACGCTTGTTTTCCGATGTTAAACGAAGGCAAGATATTGGGAATAAAAGTTGTTGAAATCGCGATACTTACCGTCATTCCAATGATGGCGTTCAGTCATTGCTTTCATTGAATGTGACAGCCTACACGGAGCGTCGTGTGCAGCGAGAATATGCTCACACCAGGTTGTACATGTTACATGTAGTCACAGTTTGTGGTTGTTTTTACAATATTTATTTCCATATTCCAAAAATTTGTAAACTTTCCAAAATTTCCATTCCTCAAATGGTTGAAAATAGAGTAATGGCGTTCATAACTTTCTTAAATGACTTAAAACGCTAAACGGCTGCATATGCAGAACAACCAAATATCACAGTTTGCAGGCATTCTGATCAGCTGACCATCGCCTGCTTGACACACAGTCAAAAATTAGTTCTTGCAAGAAAAGGAAGCAAACACTCCGTGTCTGATTATCACTTAAGGACCCTAAATGAACACAAATATCAATAACAGCTTTGTTACTGAGCACACTTGCTTGACAGACTGTCAATTTAGAGCTATTTCAAGTGAAACAGCAAAGAAAATAAACTAACCGCTGATGACTAAACATCAGCAAATGGCATGAATAGAATGCTTATGGGAAAGCGAAAACGTAAAAAAATGAAGAAACCGTACAGTTGAGTATTGTACACAATGAGCATAATTACACAAGCGTTGCCCACAAAATATCACAGACTGGTGCTGTGGTCGCACTGAAGTATGTATTCCACAGCGACAAAGACCTAAATTCACTTGCATAAAATAGCATGAAGAGCTAAAAAAACCTTGACTGGTGGTAAGTGGCTACAAGAGCAAGTGAGGAACAAATTACATATAAGTGGTGGTCACAAAATATCACTAAGGCTTATGCCTCAGTTTGAACTCCAGCACATCGTGCAATAAAAATTTGTTCGCTTGAAACAGTATCAGAAGCTACAACTACATTGGCCATAATACTTGTGGTAAATGACTAGAATCCTACGGCTATGAGTAAAATATGTAAGCAACGACAGCCTGGAGGGTGTCACTCATCAGTCGCCTTCCAAAAATCAGACCCATCTTGTCCAGAATTTTGCACGTTGACAACTATTCGCCAAAACTTATTGGTATTTTTTGTGGGGATAGAACCTGTCACAAAGGATTAAATCGCAAGATTTTTTACCCGTTTACTTTTATTTATTTACTCGTTCAGGGGTACCTGGGGTTACCTCTTTACTTCAAAAGAGTATTTCTCAACTAGCTAGGTTGGTCAGTGCTGTAGGTAATTTCAAGTCACCCTACATGCGGAACAGAAAATCGCATGGTGCTTGTTGTAGCTCATGGTTTCAGTGATAGAATGGATGCACATATTGTGCAACATTACATGTGTGTGAAACCATCAACTGGTCCAGGTATACAGCACAAATCACACTTGTATTCAATAGTGAAGCTGTGACCTTAGGCATAATTCACATGGGTGAGGTTCAGACACAAAGTTAACAGAAATATCAACTAATTTCAGGCAGGAGTGTGTGCATTCTTGTGCAGATGCAATGTGAAACCACAGCGAAAATTGCTCTCGCAACTGGATGTACGTCACGCCCAGCTCACACTGGCTCGCTGCACGCCCTATCCCCTCCCCTCTTTACCGTGTTGCACAATGGTGTGGTTTACTCTCTATAGTGACCCAGGTTCATGCAACTAAACACAGGTGCTACAATAAGACATGAGCATCTGTCACTGAAACACACAAACTGCACTTCAAGCAGATTACACACGTTGCATCTTGTGCATGCGGTGAGGTCAAATTGACAATATTGTAGTTTCTGCAAGGTTTTTGTGACTGCTAATGGTTCCAATAAAACTTCGTACGAATGGTTATCATCGTGAAGGGCTCATGTGTGCAGTGCAGCAGACATTTATAACCGCTGAGTGACTGAGACCGCTTAACCGCTGAGAGTTAAAGCACACAGATTCTAAGAATGGCACGATGACTGGCAGAGCTGCTGAACAAAGACGTGGGCTAAAGTTTCCCTGCTGAGACAACACCATAATGCAAGAAAAGCAGTACTGATTTCTACCTATAATATGAGGGTTTCGTGAAGCGTACCTGCGTGTCATCACACGAAATAGAAACCAGATGACTCAATATCTAAACACAAAAAGAAATGTTTCTCTGGAAGTCTGCCGGCACGCAGATATATAAACATACATGCGGATCACAAAGTTGGAATGTTCGCCTATAAACGAGCACATAAAAAAACTTTTTCACACAACGGCGGCTACACTGGTCTCACCTTAAGCGTCTTCTGTCGGACCTGCCCTCTGCACTCGCTCTGTCGCATGCGCCAACCACGACTTGATGTATTCTTCGACCTGCGCCTCAGTTACACCTTTGGCCCGTGGGTTCTTGAGCACGGATCCTGAAACAGAAATCACCTAATGTTAGTAAGCGCGATAACTACAGCAAATAACAGCAATATAAGAAAACTGTTCAAGTAAAAGGCCAGACAATTAACATGAAAGCAACCAAATAAACATTGCTTTAGTGACACACAAGATGCACAGAATATCCTGCCTGGGTAGAAGCAACTAGCGAGAGGAATGCAAATGCGAAATTTTCTAAGCGCTCAATGCGGGGAACCCCCTTTGGATTGCAGTGCAGTGTCCCGGGGGGTGGGGGAAAAGTTTTTTATCGGAAACTGAAACAGAAGCTTCCCTTACAGGATGCATTAGCACATCATACTTTACTTTGTGGTGTTGCGCAAGTGGTTGCTGTTCATGAAGGTGCACTGCTTGTAGTTTAAAGGGACACATTGCTGCGCACGGGCGGAGAGAGAAAAAAAAACAGCACACTCAAGACACAGGTTTGTTGTTCCAGCAATATGCGCACTACTGTCATTAAACTTTCCGTTGAGTGAGCGCCTGTCCAGTCTTCTTTTCCTCCTGTAGTCTCTTGTTTGCTCCGCAGAACCCTTGAAATAATGCAGCTAAAGGATTCATTTTAAACACCATGTGACACAGTAACTTTGGGAACCGGATCACGAGGTGGTGTTCCATTGTTGGTGCCGCAGTTCTTTTTTTGTTATCGAATTATGAGCACCGAGAAGGTTGCGAAAAAAGTGACACCAATAATATAAGTCCCAAGTGCACATGCTTGGAAGCATTGCATCCTTTTTCGTGCTGTTATTGTCATGTTCCCACTCCCAGGCTAAGAGCCTGGAAGGAACTGACATCCTGAAGGGTGAAGCGGTGCAGTTCTGCCTCTTGTTTCATCCCTGCTCTTGTATGCGGATTCGTTATAACAGCAAATGCGTCTACATCTAAGGGAGACCAAATTGTGCATTTTCGCTGCTTGACTATGCGTGGCCTGGGTACATGGCCAGGAACACATAACATATCATACTTACTAATGATGATCTTGCACATATTGAGAGCGCTGAAGTTTTCCTTTCCCTTGCGCCCTCTATAGCTGAACTGTTGTGCAACTGTGTCAGACATCAAATGTGACAGGATCCGTTTTGTGGTGTCTTTTTCGTCGGTTCCTCCATATCGCATCAGGGCATTTTCCTGCAACAGAAAAAAAGTATGGAACAACCATGTAAAAAATAAAGCAAGCCAGGTGCATGCACTGTTCACGAGGCAGGGGTCTCCGCTCCGATTCATGCCGTGCATACTGCTTATGACAATTTTGGTGAAACGCATCTAAGGATGGGGATCGAATACTGATTCCGCTTGGAGCATTGTGTCTACTATTGCATACCCGAGAGCTGCTCCAATAGTGAGATGAACACAACGCAAATATGCCAAAATTCCGCCAGTTTTCACTCACGGCGTGGCAACCTAGAATGAATATAACCCAAATACTCCCGAATTTTGAGCCACACACTTACCCCCAATTTGGCGATAGATAAAGTCAGAAAAAAACTTCACCCACTGATTTTTTTTGTACAACATGAATGCTGCAACAAAAGACACCTGCGAAAGCGCATACCAGCTGAATATTCACTGAACCCATTCCTCCATGTTTGTGCTCACAGTAAGCTTAAAGCCGTATGTGAAAGAAAGCAATATCGCAAAGCGCACCATCTCCATCCTCTGTGCTTGAGCTGAGTATCGGGCGTCGAACTGCAGGAACGCTTGAAGGTCTTGGAATGGTTCAGCAAGAGGATCATCACTTGGAGCCTGCTCTGCAGGAGCTGTTGCAAATTTGGCCAACATCAGATTAAGTAGCGCTGTATGATGCTCCAGGGTGAGCTTGATGGTATGAATCATCCTTAGGATATCAGACTGGAAAGCTGAATGTGATGTGGCAATGAAGTGCATACAGGGTGACTTTTTATTGGAAACACAGCGCTTCACAAAGAGTGCAATAAAAGCAAAACGAGGGTAACTTTCCTGCTACTTGAGTTAAAAACAGGTGCTACATAATAAGTAGCATCTGTTTCTAACTCAATGAGCAGGAAAGTAGCGCCCTTTCTGCTTGTAATGCTCTGTTTGTGAAGCCTTGTGCTTCCAACAAAAAGATCACCCTGTATACTGTGACCATCATAACCAATTTACAGGGAGTAGATTTCCCAGCAATTTGTACACGAAGGAATTTTGTTCCGAGTATGGAATACACATAAGGCTCTTAGTTTTTCGTGAATCCGCAAAAATTTATTTGCAAAACACGCAGCGTGAATTAAAGACTGTGAAACTTCACTGCTGAGACTACCGCTGCCGCGTCACTTATGATCATAGCTGCATCTCGACGTAAAGCGAAAGTAGCCACCACGAGTTATCATACAGCCTTCATGCTGCACATTTTGTGTTGATATCTTTAAACCGCTACTTGTCGTCAGAGAAAGCAATTAAGAGCCTGCGGGCTCCACATCCCTACAACCTGATTTTTTGCTACTTCGCATGTATCGGAACTGAAATTTATGCAACGTTTGCTGGGCATTGATGTTCGTCAAAGCAAGACTGCTTACCATAATCCATGCTGCATAAGCAAAGAGAGAACATAACAGAATTTCCACACCAGCATTGCTAAGCGATTACGGACAAATTCACTTACCGGGGGCAGCGCGTTCAATAGTGTTCGCCCGACGTACTCCTGGCCATGCTTGAGAGCCTCCATCGTGGCTGTCATAGGGAACTGTGACGAAAGAAGGTTTGGAATATTTAACAATAACACTGCAGGAGGTATTTCTCTCACTGGGGTGTAGTATGTACTAAAAAGTAATAGTTGACATGTAGTAAACACAGCACAAAATATTATTACCGTTATCACGACAGCCTTCAGCATTGATGTGCGACAACCATTCGTCAGGTCGGCCCCTGCTCTCGGCACACATTGCTAGAAAGAATTGACATGATGTTACCTGTTATTGGATATCAGATACATTCCTACACACACCGTGTTCACTTTGTGCGAGGTGACTTCCTGGCAGAGGTTGAGGATGATCTGCTCCCCGGCGTATGGGCTGAAGTTGATTTTGTGAAACCTCTCGGAAGGGTGCAGGGCGCCTCACTGGTTCGAGGGGAGCCGAAAAACGATGGTAATCACCTGAAGACTCGCGTGTGTCAAATGGTTCTGTAACTACATCAGTGTTGCACGTCAAATCGATAAGGGCTGAAGCCAATGCACTTAGAAAGAAGAAGTCCCTTCACTCTACCTCTGCGAGAAAAACTATATCCATGGTGTCCAACTTCATTTACCCCTCCTGCACAGACTTCAGCTGAAATTGACGAATAAAGTTTAAGAACTTAGCTGGAAGAGAACACAGCAGCCAAAGTGCGAAGATGGCGACTAAGGAATGGCTTCGTTCATGTCACTTAGGTGCTCCGAACTGCTTAATATGCCGAAATTTCAACAACATTTACGATTTTTGCGGCGCATCAATTGCTGTTATAGTTATAGGCGTTGTGATAACTTTTAAAGCACAGCCTTGGAACGCAGTTTTTGGTGAACAACTTTTGCAGCCATCGTTTGCCCCCATGGCACCCTTTTAGGAGTGAGAAGTGATAAAAGAGCGGTCTTACTGCTGAAATGCTCATCTGCCGCGAAGTGGAGCTGGTCCGCACTGCAGTGTGTCTTAGCTCTCGATGTCATGGCAGGAGCTGTGTGATGTGAGATTAGTTACACAAACGATCATGCAAGATTTCGGAGAGTGCACAAAGGAAGTAAGTCACTAGTCACTTTGCACAAGGTGGCACCGTGAATTGCTTCCCACTCTATCCTTAGTGTTTTTTGTTGATTAGGAATTATACATGCAGCAACTGGCAACAAGCAAGGCACCTTTTTACACCAGCAAGGTAGTTACCTGATGAACCAGCACTCGGCCTCTCGTTCTCAAAAAACACTTGTGGTGCACTTTGTGTGCCTGCAAGTTCCAAGGTCATAGTTATACAATTTTAACGATTGAACACGGACAGCTAAAAGATGCATGTTATAGAGCAATTAGTGTGATCTGAGGAAGGAAGGTACAACAACCTTGAGCGGCACCGAGGACAGTGTATGACAGGGGTGAATCGGTAGCCCGCCTTGTGCAGTCTGTTTGGAAATCTACGGTCACGAGAGAGCAAATTAGCACACGATTAATCACAGAGAACAAATATTCAATATCAGTATAGACATCACGCTATGCCAGGTATAATTCTCACAATCAGAGCAACAGAACAGAGCTGGGATTACGTGAACAGTGAATATGGCATTATACCGTCTCCAAAGCATGGTGGTGTTGGAGGACGAGGAACATCTTCGAAATCTTCATAATCAGTACTGGAATTTTCTTGCGTGCGATACCTCTTTCTCTTCCCCCTCCCCAAATCTGTGTCGCTCTGCAGGTCGGACGTCACCTCTGCCATTGGAAGTTTTCTGCGTGCTTCCTCATAGGATGCTAGAACGAGACAATGGATGAGGTTGCTTCCTATACTACTATATTCTAAGAACTACACCAAACAAATAAGCCTTGACTCACAGAACCAGCCAAGTTCCACATAGGTTAGTTTTATCCACGTGGCATCAGGCTGCACACCATTCTTGACCATTTGTGCTAACCTGCTTGACGAGACCTTCGGAGGCCACATGCAAAAGCTATCTTTAAGCCAGTGTTTGTGAATGACAGCAACAACATTGTTCTCGTGTGGATATCGGAGGATGCCGAACAGTTTATCACCTGGAACAAGAACGAAAAAAAGAAAAGAAGACTAGACGTGAAAATTTTGCAATTGAGTGGTCATGTAATTACAATGGAAGAAGGTAGAAAGCAATGCTAACGTACTTCAGTGTAAACAAAGTGGTAACCTACAAATTACCTAAAACAAAGGACCACATAGTTGTTGCGGAAATAGATGGGAGGAACACTTGCTTGAAAGGGAAGCACGTTCTCCGGGATCACTTTGCTTCTTACGATAGCCAGATCGCTGGGGACATTTCTACTTTGCTTGTTTTTGCACTCCCATTCAATGATATGACGGTTTCGTCCATGCACGGCAAACACAGGTCACGCAAAAGAGAAATTTTTGTTCACAGATGGCCATATTTTGGTCCAGTGCATCTCCGATATTACGGCGCCTAAGGTTGCAATCTAACTTGTATGGTAATCAGAGACCCTAAATACATGGCTTGAAACTGTTTTTAAGCATTGAATTTGTCGCAGGAGATCCTTGGACGCCTTTTGTATTCCTCCCATATAACTCCATGTATTCGCATTTGCATAAACAAAAAAAACTGTGCTAATTCATGTAAAAAACGTGTCGGGCCACGCGGAATCGTCCTACTATCATGAGCTCGGCGTATTGTGTCATGACTGCGGCGGTTTACTGGACAAAACGTGCCCCATGAATAATACATTGACTCTTCCTTAATTGAGACTTAGCAGAGATAAGGTCTACCTGCGGTTACCACCACCGAGAGACTAGCACGTAATATGCACAATTGTCCACCTACTGGGGAGTCATATGAAGGAGTGGAAAGACAACAGCCTGGCCTCTGAATGGCAGCTTTAAACACTTAGATGAGATGCACTCGAGTGGCCATCGCTGGACAGCTGATAGCAGTGACACAAGGTGGATGCCAATCATGGATGACTTGCACGGTTGTGTGTAAAAGTCAGAAACATCGAGGAACTTCCGTCCCACAACTTGGGGAGCTCCGGATGTTTTTGCATATGCAAAGTTAGAAACTTGAATTATACTTCCATCGGTCAACATACAGCAAGCATCGCGCTTCCCTACACGCAGCACAAACCTCCCTGAGACCTCCACCTTCTTATATTGTGGTCCTCGGCAGTCAGGTGCGAGTGGCCCTTTTCTGTGCTCTTGTGATAGGGTGATCCGCTGTGAGGTTTGCTCTGTGATGGTAGATGAAAAGGCACTTCGTTCTTCACACAAACGATTATACAGCTGTTCTAGTTGCTGACACGGCTTTCTGAGCTGCCTTTTGAGAGTCTGCATGTAGTTCTCAAACGGAAAAGCGCTCCACCTGTCGAGTACACCGTGATGTCGGACGTCGTCTGTGAGATGAAGGAGGCCGTGAATATTGTGGGAGACGCAGTCTTCGCCATAGAGTGCGATAAACACAGTCACAAAATGCTGCAGCAATTTTTCTGCGTAATGTGCAAACAGCAGGTGGTAGCGTGGACTTGCTAGGATGCTTATTCCAACGTGCAGAGCCATGAAATTCTGGTAAAACGAGGCTGGGATTGTTCCAGCAAGTACCACAGGACCAGTATAGAGCAACAGGAGCCTAAACTCAGTTGCTTTATACCTATCCATCTCGCACAAGCTTCGTGGTTTTCTGCTGAAGTCACAAGGAACATAAGGCTCCAACTGCATCATCGTAAGCGACAGCTCGTCTTTGACTTCGCTACCAAGACTGTAACGTTTATTGCCCTTGAACCACAGCACTAGCAGTTTCCGTGTCACACCGAGGCAAACTAAGTGCATATAGTCCAAAGGAATGTCTTTGACCAAATCTATAGGGATTTCTTCAAGAACGGTTGTGCCGGTGTGGTAGTATTCATCAGTTTTTTCCCGGAAGCTGCTATTACTTCTTGGCTCTCCTGCTGTACCAGGGAAGCACACTCTGCCATTCTTGAACTCCCCTTCGACTCAGCACCTGGTACAACTGTAGTACCCTGTGTGGCCCTTTACACACCTGACATATGCCTTTGCAGGGGCATCACACACGACTGCTTCCAACTTTACTGGTAGTGTTCTGCCCCTGATGTCAATGCCGCTTGACAGAATCTCCACGCATTCAGACACAAATGGTCCCAGGAACTGATTGACATCCTCCGGCTTGCTTGTCCCATAATATACCCCTACCGGGAAAGGAGGAGTGTCACCACAGTTTGTGACTCGACAGAGAATTGGCCAGAACTGATCACGGGTACTTTTTGAAATTGGGAGGCCATCAATATTCACAGCCAAGGAAACCGTCTCTGAAAGGGCTTCAACGTTTCTCAAGCAGTATTTCAGGCTATTGGCGAGACCCAAATTGCAGTACTTCCCGGATCCAATATCCGAAATCGCTTTACAGCTTCTTGGAGTTTCAAGCAAGGTCCTGGCACACGCCGGGAGATCCGCCAAACATGAATGCGAACGCAGTATTCGCAACAGATTTGTGATCGATTGATGTGTAACTGAAGACTTTACACTCCATTCGCGCAGCTTTTCTGCTATACACCTCGTCTCCCCCACGTCAGTGTCACCGTTTAGTTGTTCCCGGGACGAGAAGTCAGCAGCGCGTTCAAAAGCACTTTCAAATGCGATCTCTCCGCTCTCACTAGGCCTGCCGGCTGAAGACGTCCCGAAATTTTTCTGCACGATCTCCTCACGTTCTGGAGGCTGCGGAGAACGGTTGTAACGTGTGTTCGAGACATTTGGACCTCCTTCACTGGCACAAGCTAAAGCAAGTAGGCTTTCATTCACGCGAGCACTGACGTTGCGTCGGACTGTGCGATCCGACCTCCACATCGTTCAAATTACAGTCGGGCACGCGCAGTGGATGAATCTGATTATCCGGCACAGAAAAATAGAGGTAGCACAGATTTAAAGGAACCGACACTTGCCGTTGGTTGACATCCCTCCACCAGCGTGGCGACGACGAAAAGGGCGGCAGCCACCACACGAGCACGATCACAACGGCACCGGTCAGAACTGGTTTGAACCTCGCGGACGCTGGCCGCTGTACCGCGGTGACGGTTACGTATGTGCACTGCGACCTAAACTCAATGTGTTTCTGCGTAATAATGTTGCGGTAACATAGCAAATAACTGTAATACTATTGTAGCAGTCGCATCAACGCCAAAATGGTTAGGTAATTTTATACAGTCACCACAGTTACGCATTACCTCCTCGCCCTGAAGATTTAAATGCTCGCATTTTGCTCTCGGGTGGATGGGTGCGGGAGCAAGAGGTTTCAGTCACGGATGGTGCTCGCAAGGACGACGCATGGATCGTCTCATCCGGGTGTGGGCATTGAGATCAAAATGGGATAATCGGTGAACGATACGTGTTTGCTGGGGGTCCAGACCCATGGTCATGGGCAGTGAAGAGAACGATCTGTGCGCGTGAGCAATGGTGGTCCATTTCCCCGAGGATGAAGAAGAAGAAGATCAACTGTATCAGCAAGCTGTGCACGAAACGATTCATCTGCAAGGCACGGATGAGTAGCGTAGCCGATACCGTGGCAAGCGCTCGTCGCGTATTAGTAGATTGGCTGTCTTCATGAAAGAAGGAGGTAGGTGCCGATATTATAATACACGCTTTTGCTTTAGGTGATAAGATTACAGCAAATTTATCGATTATTAATTCGGTCATACACCCACATGTCTGAAGAAATTCTCGATGTATGATGTAGTCACATGAAGGAATAATTCTTGTCCGGACAGACCTCGTGGTTAGTGTAATTGAAGAGTTGAGCTGTTTACTGTGTCGTAAGCTAGAGTAGGATGGCCAGAGATTCTGTAAGTCTTCAAAATCAAACCAACACACCGCTGCTATAAGTGAGTTCCAAAAGCGTATGGCGATGCTAAATGGCACGTAGCGGGGACGTTTGACAGCAATATTTTCGGCTTTGATGAGTAGTACATGTACGGTTCTAGTGGGAGTTATTAACGGCGTTCAGCTCACTTTTGACGGGCACACACAAGAAAAACATGCATCACAAAAGCGCTACTGCTACGTTCATCCATGGGCAACCTCGCGTTTTCTGGGGTATCCACAACATAAAGTTTATGGGCATGTTTAGCCTCCTCTCGCATCATCGTTTGACGTCGTGACGATTATCTTTCTTACTGTTGTCTCTTCCCCTTCTCCTCTACTCTAGTGGGGTCTGTGGGTCATCCTCACATTGTACAGACAGCTCTGAAAAATAAAACTGCTCTTCTGCTACCTAGCGAAAGGCAATCTTTGTTGTGCTTTTATTAATGATTTAGTTATCGCCAGAGGTATTACTAGCAATAGTTACTTACTTCAATATCTGTTTCTAGGTTGCAACACTTGACCACTAGATGGGTGGGAGTGGCTACAATTTTTTGTGATGCGGGCACGTGGGCCCTTACGTGCAGTGCGGATGGCTGTGCACCGTTCATCGAAGGTAAATACTTTTTCCAGTTTATTAGCGCGTTTGTTGCACGTTTTTTTGTGGGAAATGCTTGACGTGGTTCGCATTATTCTTTGAAATAATTCTGAAACTGAATTTGTTATAGACTTAGATATACGTGCACAAGGAGGAGGACAACGAAGTGATTGCGCTCGCGCAGTGTTGTGTTCGATGCGAAGCTTGGCTGAAGGATGAGGCTGGTTTACTACGCTGTACTAAATTTTTTCTTTAACTTAATAACCGGGAAGTTATAATACCGGTAATAATGCTTTTTCAATATGCCCCAATTTCTTGCAGAACTGACAGTGACATTTCGGTGAGGGCAGTTTTTTTTTTCTGCGCACCGTCACAGCAGTAACAGTTTTTGGAAGGCTTAGGGGCCTTGTTCTTCGTTTGGCCTCTGGTTGCTGGTGTGTGAAGCACTTTGTTTTCTTCCCTGCTGCGCATGCTTGCCTGTTGTGAAACCGTGGATTCCATGGCTTTCGCGGTGTCAACCGCCTTTTTGAATGCGATATTCCTTTCGGAGAGTAGACGCTGCTGCAGGTGCACCTCCCATAGACCACAGATTAGCCTGTCTCGTAGCATCACTTCCAATGGCAAAATTGTTCTCGCCGAAGCCGGGATACAAAGCCGGGAAGCCGGGATCTATGCGCTCGTAGGAGCCGGAGAGACCATTGCTTGTGACGGTGAAGCGATCGTTGAGGTCATTGTTGCAGTTTGGGTCGCTGGGGAATCACCGTGCGCCGTGGCAGGCGATCGTGTGGGTGGGGCAAGTGGTGGTGATAATGGAACGAAAACATTGCCGAAATTGTAGTCCTTAGCTAAAGCTCTCAAAGCGTCGACATATTCAGAGATATTCTCTTGAGGAAGTTGAACCCTTTTGTGAAAGCGCCAGCGGCCTAGCAGTTCAGAAGGACCTGTCTCAAAATGGCTGGTCAGGCGTTCGATTATGTCGTCATACGGAACTTGAGCCGGAAGGAGCGGATGCAGCGAGTCTCGCACCCTGTCGTAGGTCTGTTCGCCGCAAAAAGTGAACAACAGAGCCATTTCCTTAGCCGCGTCCTGCACATCATTCGCCTCGAAGAGAAATTTTGGGCCTGGGACGAATTCAGGAAGCCTTGCCTGATTCATCTTGTAGTGTCCGTACTTCCCTCGTTGCCACTATTATAACAGCATTACACTAAGTTTTTCGCGTTTTCTATTGCGAATGCCTTGTTGAGAGAGCATGAATTTCTTGTCCAGGTTTAGCAGTCATTGAGACATTCGGCGACTCACTGATACTTGTCTTGACTTCGCAGAGGAACGTTGCGTTCGTCGCGAGCTTATGGACTGGGCTAAATGAGCTGGCGATATCTGTCTGTTGGTGTCCGTTGAAACATACGGACAACACAAAAGAGGAACGGACTGCACTTAGGAGGGGATGTTTCTAGTGGAGCCTTCGTCTCTGTACTTTGTCGTCTGTGCCTCCCAAGATTCCAGATTCAATATATTCTATTCTGTTCCACATTCCATACAGGGTGTCCCAGCTAACTGCAAACATATTTTTTTTGAATATATGTAAAACTTTTTTAAACATGAAATCAATTGCAATATAGCATATGATGAAGGGCACTCCCTAGGAGGGCATTAGCAAAGTCGAAAGGCAATGTCTTAATTAACTTTCATTAATTAACTTTTTAATTATAAAAGCTACAAAGTTGTCCCGATGAGAACATCTGTTCTTTTCGGTCACCTGGTATCGTAGCCGTTTTCAGAACAAAAATCCGTTCGATAGGTCGCCCGCAAAAGATTCGTGAAGGAACGCCTTTTTTTTCTTTATTTCGTTCATTGCGCTTCTTAGAAGACGCGTCTTTCCTTCACCCCCAATGTGAGAGGGAGAAAGAGCACACTATCGCCTCTCGCGTCCTGGAAAAAGATCAAAAGGAAACAGAAAATGCAACCCAAGATAAGGCCAGTTCCGGTAGAGTCACCCGATACATTTGCTTTTGTTTTGTTTCCGCAAGTTAAAGCTCATCTTCGACACATGAGGCGGCACTGTACTCCATTCCCCTCTCACGTTGGGGATGAAGGAAATACGCGTCTGGGAAGATGCGCAATAAACAAAATAAAGAAAAAAATGGCGTTCCTTCACTAATTTTTTTGCGGGCGATCTATCGAACGGATTTTTGCTCTGAAAACGGCTACGATATCAGGTGACCGAAAGGAACAGATGTTCTGATTGGGACAACTTTGTAGCTTTTATAATTAAAAAGTTAATTATTGAAAGTTAATTAAGACATTGCCTTTGGACTTTGCTAATGCCCTCCTAGGGAGGGCCCTTCAGCATATGCTATATTGCAATTGATTTTATCTTGGAAAAAGTGTTATATGTATTTAAAAAAATATGTTTGCAGTTAGCTGGGACACCCTGTACATTCAAAGCATGGCTCATGCCCGTTCTGCTCTTTAAAAAAAGGAAGATAAACATTGTATTGCACACACAAGCATTGTACATTGTGAATATAGAATTTGTTTCTTTGTTTGCGTTTGATAATTTAAAAACCATTTGAGGTCAGTTAGTGCTGCGAGCATTTCGCAGGCTTTCTCGTGACCTGTCGATTTGGCGGTTGTCGTTTCGTTTGTCCTTTTCACTGTTCCATTGCATTAGCGGTTCACTATAATTAGTAGCATTTCTATTTTTTATTTGATTTCCCTTCAACTACAGTTATTTTTATTTATTCGTTAAGTTAAAGCGGATGTATATACAGGGTGATAGTGTAGTGCAGTGTCCCTGGAACATGCGCGAGCATAAGCGACAGATTTCATTCTGACGATCATTGTCAGCGCACTTTTCAGGTAACAGATATGCGCTGTTTTGTCCGATTTTCTATCTAACTCACCTTTTACATGGAAGTCGCGTTTGTCGTGGCGTTTCGTAATAGTACATAGAAAGGTACAAGAACCAGCGAACCGCTAAGGAATTGCTAAGAGAATGGCATCATACATATTTGTTTTCTTTATTTTAGCCTCACTTTCACGGTCATTCAAGAGTACTGACGTTGAATGTTTCCTGTGTGGCTTTTTTCAGAATTCTGGCATGATAAGCCTAAAGATTACAACCCGCAGAAGACACCTTGGCAAGACACTTAAGACATGGGATGATGTCTGGTGTTGTGCTGCACTCATGACATCGAGCTATACGCATAGAACTTCGGGTAAGTGGTCTACAAATTCTTTCTGTGGCGCTACCTTGCGAATTCAAGAGTATCTGATCGCTTTTCGTGAACAATACTTATTTATTATTCGTAAATCCAACTGACCATAGTTGTTATTACATGGATGTATACAGATCAATACACTATAATTCACACTGAGTAAACAATATAACATGAGAGATAACCTCGTGTATTAGAGAAACGTTCATACAAAATATTTTATTTTTAAATTCCGTGTTAACGCCGCGAAGCAACTGTGGCTATGAGCGCGTACAGACGTGGACAGATCGAAAGAGGACAGCAGGAAGGAGCGGGGAACAGGGGGGTTAGTATGCGTCCAGGGCCGACTTCAGGAGGAACTGTGCCGACATTCGTCTGGAATGTCTTCGGAAAACCCAGGGAAAACCTCAGACAGCAGAGCCGGTGTTAGGATTCGAACCCTTGTCACCTCCCAGTCTCGGCGTGGAAAGTGGTCATCCAAACCACTACGCCACGGGAGCTGGTGTTCGTACAAAATACAATACAAAGTTAAATAAGGGTTAAGGAAGTTGCGTATTGACAGAGTATGTGAATATGAAAATGCCTGCAGAAAATGACAGGATCAGTAGTACGATATCAACAAAGCACTAGAGAAGGGCGTTCCACTCAACTTCGGCTAACGGAAAGGATGCCTTTTGGTCGGAGCTACAGATACCTTGAAGGTATGGTCTATGCGCCGAGATATGGAACGAAAAGATGTTGAACTACGTGCGGCGAAAGGTGATAGAGGCCAAATCTAAAAAAAAAATATTCCGTCACACAACTTTGAGATACCTAAGTTGTGTTTCGTGAAGGTGACAGTTGATGGAATCGAATAATCTGACAGGATGAAACGGACACATGTTTTGTACTGATTCGATGAGGCATGTCAAGTATGTCTGATGAGGGTCCCATATACCGATGATGGGTATTTTAGTTTTGGTCGAATGGCGGTAGTGTAGGCAAGTATGAAACAAGTTTGACGTTAGTAGGTGCTAAACCAAGTTGCGGCGAAGAAATGCGAGTGAGCTATTAGCTTGCCTGCAAATGATAGATAAGATTGTTGGGACTCAAGGAGAGACAAAGAGAACCGGCTGGTTTGACGGCGAGAGCCCAACTGATTTATTTTCCGCGGCTACGCGGGCGCGAGATGATGAACGAGGATGATGATAGCACCGCTGGGGCTGCTACATGGCTCCCCCCTCAGCGTAGCGGTTGATGAGGTGAAGTAGCGGAGAGGCCCAGCGGACACGTCGTTGAGGGGCGTGGCGGGCGTCTGTGGTAGAAGTAGAATCAACAGTCTGTGGTAGAAGCCGGGGCGCGTCGACTGGGTCGTCCAGGAAAGCCGGTTTGAGCCGGTCAAGTGAGACCGTTTCCGTGCGGTTGGCTATCTGGACGGTGAAGTGCTTGGGGCTACGGGACACGACCAGAAAGGGTCCGTCGTATGGGGCCTGGAGGGGCTTGCGCACACCGTCGTGCCTGACAAAGACGTGGGTAGCCGTCTGCAGGAGAGGGTGCTGGTAAGACGGGCGGGTGCTAGATCGGGGGGGACGGGGCTGGAGGTCGGCAAGGCAGGACCGTAGTCGGTCGACATAGGAAGTTATGTCGACTGGAGTGGCCGGGGCAGAAGGTGGGAAGAAGGCGCCGGGAATACGGAGCGTGGTCCCGTAGACAAGTTCAGCAGGGGTACATTGGAGGTCCTGCTTGACGGTTGTTCGTAGCGACAGGAGTATGAGAGGTAGTGCTTCAGTCCAAGGGCATGTGGTAGTGGCCTTGAGGGAAGTCTTAAGGCTTCGGTGGAGGCGCTCTACCATTCCGTTAGCTTGGGGGTGGTATGCCGTGGTACGGGTCTTGTGTCCGCCCAGTAGGGCGGCGAGCTCTGCAAAAAGACGGGACTCGAACTGCCGGCCTCGATCCGTTGTAATGGTAGCAGGCGCGCCGAACCGGGCGACCCATGTCTGGACGAAGGCAGCTGCTACCGTAGTAGCGGAGATGTCAACAATAGGCGTGGCTTCCGGCCATCGAGAGAACCTGTCGATCATCGTGAGGACATAGCGGAATCCGTTTGATGGAGGCAGAGGGCCGACGAGGTCGAGATGGATGTGCGCGAAACGGATGTCCGGTTCAAGGAATCGACCAGGAATCGAAGTTGTGTGCCGGGTGACTTTGGACTTCTGGCAAGCTTGACAGGAGCGAACCCAGCGCTTGACGTCGCAGCGCATACCAGGCCAGACGTAACGGGAAGAAATTAGCTGTTGCGTGGCCCGGATACCGGGGTGCGTCACAGAATGGAGGTGAGCAAACACCGAGCGGCGTACTGCAGGGGGCAGGAATGGTCGAGGAGTGCCACGGGAAACGTCGCAGCAGATTGGGGTACGAGCTTCGGGGAAGGTTACGTCCTCAAGAATCAAGCTTGTCGACGCCGCCGATCGCAGAGACTTCAGTTCTTCGTCTTGGGCTTGAAGTTCGGCTAGCTGGTCAAGTGCAGGCGGCGCGGACGCAAGGGCGGAGAGGTCTATGTCAACGCGGCTGAGGGCGTCGGCAACGGGGTTGAGGGGGCCGGATATGTGGCGGATGTCTGAGGTGAACTCTGCGATAAAGGCAAGATGTCGTTGCTCACGACCGCAGTAGTTGGCTCCGGAAGAACGGAATGCGTAGAAGAGCGGTTTGTGGTCCGTAAAAATTGAAAAAGCACGGCCTTCGAGGAAGTGTCTGAAGTGCTTGACGCTAAGGTAAATTGCGAGTAGCTCCCGACTGAAGGTACTATAGCGCGTTTCCGGTGGACGCAACTTGCGGGAGAAGAATCCCAGGGGCTGCCATGATCCAGAATCCATGATCCTCTGCTGGAGGACCGCGCCTACGGCTGTGGAGGAAGCGTCCACCATGAGGGCGGTTGGTGCGCCATGTACCGGGTGCACCAGCATGGTGGCGTTAGCAAGAGCTTCCTTGATGTTGGCGAATGCGGCAGAACTGTCAGCGGTCCAGGACAGAGACGAGGTGGCGGAGCGCTTGATGGACAGGAACGATTCGAGTGGTCTTAATATCTCCGCACAGTGCGGGATGAAGCGGCGGTAGAAGTTGGTCATCCCCAAAAATGTCCGTAGCTGCTGCAAGTTGGTGGGTTGCGGAAAATCTATGATCGCTTGGATCTTGGATGGTAGAGGAGAAATGCCAGCCGAGGAAATATGATGGCCCAGAAAGTCCAATTCGGGAACGCCGAACTCGCTCTTGTTAGCGTTGATGATTATGCCGAAATCGGTGAGGCGGGAAAATAGCTGGCGCAGGTGGGCGTCGTGCTGTTCGGGTGTTGTACTGGCCACAAGAATGTCGTCGATGTAGGCATGGACATTCGGCAGGCCACGGATGACACGATCGATGAATCGTTGGAACGATTAAGCTGCGTTACGAAGGCCAAATGGCATCCGTGGAAATTCGAAGAGCCCGAAAGGGGTCGTTATGGCCGTTTTGGGGATGTCTGCCTCGGCAACGGGGATCTGATGGTATGCCCGTATGAGGTCCAGCTTCGAGAATATAGTAGCGCCATGTAAGGATGCTGTGAAGTCATGGACATGGGGGATGGGGTACTGGTCGGGGATGGTAACGCGATTTAAGGCTCTGTAGTCCCCGCAGGGGCGCCAGTCGCCGGTCTTCTTAGGCACCATGTGCAGCGCCGACGCCCAGCTGCTGGAGGATGGGCGGATGATTCCCATTTCCAGCATGTGGTCGAACTCTGCGCGTGCAATGGCCAGCTTCTCCGGCGGAAGACGGCGGGGACGAGTGAAGACCGGGGGACCTGTGGTCTCGATATGATGAACCACGCTGTGCTTCACGGGCTGGGTCCAGTCAGGGGGGCGAGTTAGCTGCGGGAAGTCCCTCAAGATGGCGAGGAAGGGGTTGCTTGAGTCTTGGTAGAAGACAATTCGAAGTGATTGCAAGGACGAACGTATGCCCGACACAGTGAGGCTGGTGGAGGAGTCAATGAGTTTGCGACGGCGCATATCGACGAGGAGATGGTGGTGGGTAAGGAAATCGGCTCCGATAATGGGTTGGGTTACGTCGGCCACGAGAAAAATCCACCGAAAGGTGCGTCGGAGGCCAAGGTTTAGGGTGAGCGACCGCTGGGCATAGACCGGGATTCGGGAACCATTCACTGCAGTAAGGGAATACAAGGATTGTTGTCGGCGGTCTGTACGGCTTGCGGGGATTACGCTGACTTCCGCCCCAGTGTCAATGAGGTAACGTCGGGCAGAAGCTTGCTCGCGGACGTAGAAGAGGCGACTGGGGGAAGAGCCTGGGCCATTGGTCGCCACCAATGGTTCGCCAACTGGTTGTCGTCTGGCGGAACGGTTGGTGGAAGAGGACCGTCTTGTCCTGCGGCCACTTCGGTCGTGCCTTTGCCGGCGGAGATGGGTGCCTGGTCTTGACGCGTGGGAAGCGGCTATGAGCGCGGCCAGGGAGCGGAACTCGCGACAAAGGTCGTCAATGGTGGACTGCGAGGGCTGGCGCGGTTGAGGTCGGGCAGGTTCCGAAGGGGGCAATGCAGGGAACACAGCAGCTACAGCTGGATTGGCCACCTCCACAACCGCGTCAGCAAGAGTGGCCAGCTGGTCGAGAGTCATGTCCGCCGCTGTGGCCAGGACCATTTGAACATTCTGCGGGAGTCGCTGAAGAAAGAGCTCACGCAGAAGGGCATCGTCCACGGAAGCTGATTGATCGTCGAGCAGCTGTCGCATGCGCCGCAGTAATTGAGAGGGCCTGCGATCACCGAGCTCTTCTGTCGAGAGAAGCTGCTGCAGGCGTGAGCGGCTTGATAATGTCGCTCGCTGGAGAAGAGCCTTCTTTAGCTGGTCATACGGCGTAGAAGGGGAAGGACTTGCCAGTATGTCGTAGACTTCATTCGCAGCAGAGGGAGTGAGGGCAGAAATGACATGGTAAAACTTGGTCTGTTGTGCGGTTATGCCGGCCAAGTTAAATTGCGCCTCAGCTTGGAGAAACCAGACAGCTGGGTTGCGGTCGAAATACGGGGGCAGCTTCACGGCGACGGCAGCCAGTGAAGACGTCGGGGATGGAGCAGAGCTGGCTTGCGGGTCCCCGAGAGGCATGGCGGAGCACGGGCCAAGGTTCTAGAATGTTCGGTCACGGAACGTTCGGGTCACCAGTTGTTGGGACTCAAGGAGAGACAAAGAGAACCGGCTGGTTTGACGGCGAGAGCCCAACTGATTTATTTTCCGCGGCTACGCGGGCGCGAGATGATGAACGAGGATGATGATAGCACCGCTGGGGCTGCTACAAGATCCTTGCTCCTTACAAGATAATTTGGATGTTAGATATAGCACGAAACATTGATATCATGTAGAATGGATGGTGGTATAACCAGATATAGAATACGTTGCTAAAACAGGAGAAAGGTGTTGTGTCCGCTCAGCCAGACATTCCATTCCAGAATCCTTTATTGATAGCCATCATCATGGTGCGTCTTACACTCGCGTGCAATCGGCTCTGCGCGGCACCACAAAAGGGATCACGAGAAGCACATTCAAACAAATACACATTCAATGAGATCCAGCTCCGTTAAACAGCACTATTCACAGCACTCCGCACTATTCGCCTATAGAATCAAGGTTGTACTGTAATGAGGACTGGTCGGACGAAGATATAATTGTGCGATTAACAACACAGCCACCGCCGAAAAGGCGAAATTTGGAGTGAACGCATGATGGAAGATCACTAATGTAAATGATAAAGAGTAGGGGCCCAAACACTGAGTCCTGGGGTATCCCAGAGGTGACGGGCCAGAACGAACCGAACGTACGAACGAACTCGCTGATGTGCTGTTTATTGTTGTTGCTTGTTCACGGTTATACAAGAAATGTTCGACCCAGGTTATGCGGGACTGTGGGGGAGTTAAGGCAAGATAATTTGGAGAGCATAATTTGTCGTATTGCTGTGCATTGCGCTTCCCAACAATGACGGCTGTTGTTACATCTAATTGAACCGCCATGTATGCGATCCTGACGTTGTACTTTACATCCAGAATGGTTAGGCAGCTTGTCGGAATGGTTGGAATTGTTGTCGAATGGTGCGGAACTGATAACGCGACGTAACAGGTAATGTCAGTACCGCATCATGTGTGCACAAAATGAATGCTTCTGCCGCGGGCCTAGCCTTTTCATGGATTTGTACGAAAGATACAAACAGGTTAAAAGCGCTAAAAGGACAAAGACAAACAATGAGACAAACAATGCTCCGTCTTATATACGCCGTCTTATTTACGGGGAAGAGGCGAGAAATCTAAGAAAATCTAACAAAACCTAGTTCTATATGAGACAGAGCTTCACTGAAGGGGTACTGAAGCACAACTTGCTGAGTTTATCTAATCTTTCTGCCTCGGTAATCTCACGGGTGGCCTTGTTGATAGATCTTGCTAGCATCTTGCTGTGTCGAAGTGTCGGTTTGCAGCCGCATGACTTACAGTGAAGAGCGAGCCATCCTTCCTTCCCGTTTCTAACGTTATTGTTGTGTTCCCTGAGCCTATCGTTCAAATATCTCCCCGTCTCGCCAACATAACTTTCGCCACACGAAAGGGGAAACATACAACATTGTTAATGCACTGAACAAATGGATCCCTGTGCTTCTTTGCACACTTTTTGCTACACTTGTCTCTCCGGTGCAGTGGCCTTACACAACCTTAGGATCTTGTAGGGAGCCGTGAGGAGCACTTGGTCTACTAGCAAGGTATCATCAATGTGTCTACAGAATGAAGGCTAGAGCATCGCTAGTCTCTTCTAACTCACTGGTGACGCCTTTCTACCGTTAGTTCTAAGCCATTACTAGACCAGGTTACAGGTTACCATAGACGTAGAAGCTAGGGCTGTTGGGTTAGTTGAGAATTATTAATGAGTGAGAAAAACGCGCAAACACGACGAAGACAACGAGAGACACACTGTACAGGTGTTGACTTTCAACTAATGGTTTACTGAACAGCGAACTGGCACAGGGTACCACAAGCCCCGGCCTCCGAAAGAAACACGTCAAGGAATACTCGTGCCAGAAGGCGCTTATCATCTGTAGATAATGTAGTGGACTGAGCACGAGCAAGATGATGAAGCTGATGAAGACGTACGTGGGACGAGAAATAAACGGTTATGTTCTCTGTGGCTCTAGCTCTCTGCGAGTCTAGGTACACTACTACAAATCGGCGACGAGCGATTCTTCTTTTGCCGAGTCTGAGAATGGCCACCGGTTCAAATGCCGGAGGTCACCAGGATCAGCCCGACCAGCATTCTACGGTACTTCGTTTTGAGAGGCCTGGAATTTCTGATCCGGAAAGGGACGAGTGAAAGCTTTATTGCATACAATTCCGAGCCGCTTTGCTAGTTGCGCGAGTAACTGCTGTTATGGACAAGAGAGGTATACTCATTTCGTCCTTGGATGCGGCCGTTTTGAAGCGGTTGTACCATCTCCTCCAGCCGAGGGACGTCACAGACGTTCCATTCGAAGACGTGGTCAAGACACTAGATGAACACTTTGCCCCGAAGAGGTTCGAAAGGGCAAAACTATTCTCGACTCGACAGGAAGAAAACGAGCCCGTGAAGGATTTTCTGAACCGCCTACGAGCCATACATGCGACTTTTGAATACGAAACCGAAGCAGACATACGTGCCTGTTCATCTGACAGCCTTCATAGTCGGCATACGAGATCAGCGTATTCAGCGAAGCTTGTACTCGAGAAGAATCTCACCATTGAGATTGCTTTACGGCTTGCCGGAAGCTCGCTAGCAGCTGAAGCAGGATCCCGTGATATGGGCTCCCTGGTAGTGGCAAAGGTCTCCCAGTCAACTAGAACTACAGGAAAATGTTTTCGCTGTGGGAATTTCAACAACGATGAGGCAAACTGCCGTTTTCGCCAGGAATCGTATCACGACTGTGGCAAGCGAGGACACATTGTCAGCATGTGTACGCACACAGGACGCACTTCGCAAAAGTCCAAAAACAAGTCGTCAAGAAGAAAAGTGCAGACTGTTACCATATCGAATGTATTCTCCGTGGATAATGGTGACGTGAAGTTCTCCTTGCGATACTCCTGTGAGATACTTGGCACCAAGGTTACCCTACAAGGCGACACGGGATCACAGGCAACGTTGCTGAACCGGTCCACGTGCTTGGTAGTCCAGAACTTGAACCCGTATCTTATAGTCTACACTGTTTCAACCAGAACCCAATCAAAGTTCTTGGAAGGAGTTTTCTATATGTCCGTTGGAGGGATCATCTGTTTTCGTTGGAAGCCATCATCACGGAAGCGCCCACAGTCAACATATTAGGGAGGACGTGGACTTCTGCCCTGATGATTGATCTGAACAAGATGTTCGTGGGTGTCACCAACACTGTTGCAGACCGAGGGAAAATTCCTGAAACATTGCTCCAGAAGCATCCAGGCGTGTTCCGAGATGGTCTTGGGAGGTGCACTACGACAAAGGTTCATCTTCAGTTCAAGCCGGATAGTCACCCCAAGTTCTTCAATTCACGGCCTATACCCCTCGCCATCCGTACTGCCGTGAAGCAAGATTTGGAGCGCAAAGTCAATAATGGAGTTCGCCCGTTGAAGCTTCCGCTTGGACTGCGCTCATCGTCGTCGTACCCAAACCAAATGGCTCTGTACGTGTTTGTGGAGATTTCTGCGTGACAGTGAATCCCCAGATGGACATCGCTCAATATCATCTTCCTGGTCCAGAGGAGTTGTTTGCCATGCTAAATGGAGGCGTTATTTTCTCAAAGCTTGATCTATCCGAAGCTTATATGCAGATGGAGCTGGACGATGATGCAAAGGAAGTGCTCGTCGTCAACACGCACAAGGGTCTGTCCCAGTTCCATAGGATGCCTTTTGGTATAGCTTCGGCACCTGCTATTTTTCAAAGAGTAATGGAGCAAGTGACTGCTGGGTTGGACTACGTAGCATGTTATTTGGACGACATAATCGTCACCGGCACTACGTTTGAACATCATCTGTCCAACCTAGAGAAAGTGTTCCAGCGCCTCAGTGACTTTGGTTTCACACTAAAGAAAGAAAAGTCAGCGTTTTTCGGGACCGAGGTCGAGTACTTGGGGCAGATCGTCTCGAAGGGAGGTTTTCGGCCCTCACCGAAAACAAATTCTGCCATACTGGATATACCCGAACCAACTAACGTGCCAGAACTGCGAGCATTGTTAGGCATGATACAGCACTACAACCGGTACATACCTTGGCTCGCAGATATCTGTACACCGTTTCACGAGCTTCTCCGGAAGGATACTCGCTGGAAATGGTCACCTGAATGTGTCGAAGCCTTGGAGATCGTCAAACGTAAACTTTCTGCGCCTGAGTCACTCGCCCACTACGACCCATCGAAGCTACTGTTTCTCGCAACTGACGTATCTTCGGAGGGACTGGGAGCAGTCATTTTTCACAACATCGATGGAAAGGAGCGCCCGGTTGTACGCGCTTCGAAGACTCTCTCCCCTATCGAGAAGAATACGCTCAGATTGAGCGAGAGGCATTAACGATTATTTACGGCGTGAAGAAATTTCATGAGAATTTGTGGGGACGCCATTTCACCCTCTATACGAGCCGCAAGCCGCTGACAACCATTTTTGGTTCGAATAAAGTCGAGATGGGACGAATCCACAATTTCTCAAATCCGATTCCGAATTCAAGGAAGGTTCTTCTAATCCACGAATCTTGCGAATCCTTTCTTCAAAAAGAGTTTAAAAAGCCAGGGGAAAAAAAAAACTCTTGTTTTGAAGCAGAATGAGATATCTTTGCTTAATACAAAACAAATTTCGGGAGAAGACATACCCAGTCAGCACAAATTTTTGCAGTGATATCACACCAATATTGCCATGCAATATTGATGTTTTGTTGCTAATGGCAGCTTTCGTTATGCTGCATCAATGCTATTGAGATAACATTAGAAAAATGTGACATTGCAATGCTGATGTGATATTGCTCGTTATTTCGCAACAATATTACAGAAACAACTCCTCAAAAACTGTGATATTGCAATGTTAATGCAACATTGCCAATGACCAGTTATTGTACAGTGTAGCGACGTAACAAAAGCAACACCGGAGGAGAATATAGTCTTGGTGATATATGTGCAAGTGAGCAGAGTGTGCTCACATATTCAGTAATCGTCCTGCTCCTGAGCAGACTTCAGGGGAATGGTACCGACATTCGTCTGCAAAGCCTACCGGGAAGCCCTGGGGAAACCGCTGACAGCACAGTCAGGATTCGAACCCCTGTTGCCTCCCAGTCTTTACACGGTAGGCGATCATTCGAACCACTATACGCCACGCGAGGATGTGGGCTGTGGTCGCACTTACGCCACGGAAGAACGCCATGTCGAGGGTCAGCGCGCATTCACATATGCGTGAGAATGGATTGTAATTAATTTCAACTTCTCGGTCAGATTAATTTTCTTTGAGATTATGTTGTTCTCGTCTCGATCCTTTTGTTCATAGCCATCTCCCATAGTGCGTCCGCAGTGCTCTTCCAGAATATGTTTCTCACAGACTGAGTTAATTCTCCCCATAATGGTCACACTAACGGTAATGTTCCCTCACTGTAGCACCTGAAAGATTGTCTGAGCAACATAATCGTAACGTTTCTAAAATGCATATCGTCTCAAACTGCTGCACCAACATTGAACTAGAGGCATAACATTCCATTTGTGCATGAACGTAAAGAGGACAGGGACTACGTGCGGTTTCTTTGATTCCGTGATAACGATACCAGCAGCAAAGTTACCGAGTACAGAATGAGCTTGCACGTCTTCGGAAGCACGTGTTCTCCAGCCATTGCGACATACGGTTTGAGAAAAACCGCACAAGAAGCAGAGCCGGAATTCGGAGCCGACGTCCGGCGCTTTGTCGAAAGAGACTTTTACGTGGACAACGGCCTCATATCTCTGTCAACCGAAAACGAAGCCATCGAACCCCTGAAAAGGACGCAAAAGATGTTGATGGGTGCCAACTTACGCCTCCATAAGATTGCTTCAAATTCGGTTGGCGTCATGGATGCCTTCCCATCGGAAGACTACACAAACGACCTAAAAAAACTTGGACCTAAGCGGCGGGAACTTACCCATGCAGCGGAGTCTCGGTCTAAGCTGGAATTTGAGGGCCGATACATTCACCTTCGGTGTGCCTGCAAGGGACACTCCGAGCACAAGGCGGGGCGTGCTGTCGACCGTGAACAGCCTTTACGACCCTTTGGGAATGACAGCTCCGGTAACCGTACAGGGCAGACTCCTGCTTAGGGAGCTAACTTCATGCGCCATAGACTGTGATGCCCCTCTCGTACTGGACGACGAATGGCAAACATGGAAGGACTCGCTGCGCGCCCTTCAGCGACTCGAGATACCACGCCGGTACGTTGCTGAATCCGCCACCAATGATCGTCGACGAGAGATCTGTGTGTCCTCCGACGCTTCAGAGAAGATAATAGCCGCTGTGGCCTACATCAGGGTTACAGATTCCAAGGGGACGCCTCACGTGGGGTTTGTGTTCGGCAAAGCGAAGCTGGCACCGCAGCCTGAACAAACCATCCCGAGGTTGGAGCTATGTGCCGCTGTGCTTGCCATCGAAATCGCTGAGCTGGTGATCAACGAAATCGATGTTCGCATCAAAGACGTCAGGTACTACACGGACAGCAAGGTCGCGCTTGGGTACATCTGTAACCAGTCGAGGCCCTTCTACGTCTGTCAGCAATCGCGTCAACAAAATAAGGAGGCCCACGAAACCCGAACAGTGGCACTACGTCCCGACTGACCAGAACCCTGAGGACCACATATACGGCCACAAGTCTCCGTCTCTGCGACTTTCATGATGAACCAACAACTGGGTGCCCACCGCTTCAAGCGCTTGTCGTAATGAACGTCACTTGTAAGGGCCTTAGCGAGTATCCTACATATCGCTCGATCGCTTCTCAACCCATCACCCACTTGTCACAAACCTCTGACTGCGGAAGAACTAGCGTATGCTAAAAAGGTCATCCTGTCCAACACGAGGAATTCGCAGAGATCATCGTTCGGCTTCGCACGGACGTACCTTAACGAAAACACTTCTCAACCAAACACTCTCTGTGGAAGCTCGATCTTTACATCGGCAACGACGACCTGTTAAGAGTTGGTGGGCGCTTACGGAATGCAAACTTGAACGAGGAAGAAAAACACCCGCTCATTGTTCCCGGTCGGCACCACGTGGGTTTACTACTGCTTCGGCACAGTCATGAAAAGGTCGTCAAGCATCAGGGAAGGCACTTCACGGAAGGGGCTGTTAGAGCCGCTGGCTTCTGGATTATCGGCGGAAAAAGATGCATAAGCGCCATGATCGATCGCTGTGTCACATGCCGTAAGCTTCGACGCAAGTGTGAGCAGCAAAAAATGGCAGATCTACTTGAAGACCGTCTAAACACAGACTCCCCCCCGTTCACTTTCGTGGGACTCGACGTTTTTGGCCCCTGGGTGGTCGCCTCACGACGCACAACAGGTGGTTTAGCTTACAAGAAGAGGTGGGCAGTCCTGCTTACGTGCTTAGCCGTCCGTGCTGTGCATATAGAAGTGACAGAATCTATGGACACTTCCAGCTTTATTCAAGCCCTGCGAAGAATCATCGCACGTAGAGGTCCAGTTAAGCAGTTCCGTTCGGACTGAGGAACGAACTTCGCTAGTGCTTGCTCTGAACTAAAGATATCATCGGTTCGCTTCGAATCCCGCAAGGTACAAACTTTCTTAAACGAGCAAGACTGCACTTGGATATTCAACACACCGCACTCTTCGCACGTGGGCGGCGCGTGGGAGCGAATGACAGATATGGCTCGCCGAACCTTTGATGCGATGCTCCTCAAGGAGGCCGTTGCACCATTCTCTGAAGTCTTGACGACATTCTTAGCAGAAGTAACCGCCATCATAAACTGCAAACCCTTAGTCCCTGTATCGTCGGACCCCGAATGTCCCTCAGTTCTCATCCCGGCAATGATTTTGACACAGAATCCGTCACCACCAACGGCACCAGCAGGAGAGTTCAAAAGTCTCCACGTCAAGCAGTGGAGACAAGTACAGGCTCTGGCAAACTCGTTCTGGCACCGATGGAGGAATAAGTACCTGCCCAGCCTCCAAAGTCGTCGCAAATGGCTAACCGACCAACGTAATTTTACGGTCGGCGACGTTGTCCTATTGAAGGACGCGGCAAGCAGACGCCATGAGTGGCACATGGGAAGAATCAACGCTGTGTACCCAGGAAAAGATGGCAAGGTGCGGAAAGTTCAAGTACAGACGGCCAAAGACGGAAAGAAGAAAACCTTCGAGCGGCCAGTCTCCGATCTAGTTATGTTGTAGTCGGAAGAGTGACTGTAGTTTTCGGACATATGATTGAACTGGTTTAAATACATAGTCTGGTATCGTGGGGACACCAGGGGGGGAGTGTTCTGTCTTGTCATTGTTTGTTGTATTTAACTTCAACTTCATTTTTAGTATTTTGGTAGATGTGGTGGCGCCAGCACATTAGTCATGCATTATCTTTGTCTTCAAAGCTCACGCGTATTATTCCATGCTCGAGCATACTGTTCGGTCGTTCTTTTCTGCTATCTATTGTGGGTGAAATAAGCACAGTCTTTTCACCTCTTTGCGAGGTTTATCTTTCTGACTGGTCAGTTTCTGAGAGTTATGTTGGAGTCAGAATACACATTGCTTCGGAAGTACAGTCACACTGTTAGCACTACCCATCTTTCAAATACGGCAAAAACATTGAAATAAAGATATTGCACAAACGTTGAATTTATCTTGCTGATTAAGCTTTTGGAAGCAGTGCAATTGTAACACAGCATTGCCATTGCTGGCAAAAACATTGCATCAACAATGTAAACGCCACATTCTCACATATTCAACAGTGCTTCAGTAACATCATCGCAATGGTAACTTTATGCAAACTTTGAGACATAGCATGAACATTGAAACAAGTATATTGCTACAACGACGAATGCCGGCATGAAACATCGCTGCAACAGTTGCACTTTGAGGTAACATTGATGCAAAACGTTTGCAACAACAACAATAAGTAATGATGTAGTGGGACGTTTCGCCGCTGAGGCAGCAGCTAACCCATTTGAAATACATTTGCAACATCTTGTGCTGTCTGGGCATATACTTCTTCCCAAGTGTAACCTACTTAACATATTGTTTATCGACTACAGGAAATACATAAGCTCGGGAGTTTGAATTCCCTCCATGAAACTAATAAACCTTAAGAATGAGAGCTTTATGTTGTGGTTTTTGCGAGCCCCGGGGGATGAACGTGGTTTGTGGATTCGAAAGATTCGATTCGCTGTTTTGGGCAATGGGATTCGGATTCGCGAATCTCGAATCCCTGCCTAGGATTCGAGCATTCGCGGAATCGGTTGGCACATGCCTAGTATAAAGGTATTCGGGTAACCTCCGCAAATCGGTTACAGAGGTGGGGCCTAATCCTCATGAACTAGTAACTTTTTAGAGCATATAATAGTGTCTCACTTAATGACGTTCCTAGAAACAAATTAGTTATTTTACCCTTTCCAACATGGGTTCCGGCGTGGCTACTCATGCGAATCCCAACTCCTTGGTCTAACACATGACTTATTGAGCAGCATGGACGGCGGATGCCAGGGCGATGCCATATTTACTGACTTTGCTAAAGACATTCGACGGGGTCCCACACGCTTGCTTAATATCAAAGCTTTCCGGATTGAACACCGACCCGCTCATCCTTACATGGATACGGAACTTTTTAAGTAACAGAAAGCAATTCGTGTTGGTTAACAATTCCGCGTCCTCGACCGAGTAACTTCCGGAATCCCTCAGGGTTCGGTCATTGGCCCCCTGTTTTTTCTCATTTACATTAATGACCTTTCATCTGAATTGACATCTCGTATTCGCCTATTTGCTGATGATTGCGTCATTTATTGTCATGTATCAAGCTCGTCAGAACAAATTGCACTTCAAGATGACCTTCATAAGATCGCTTCCTTGTGCTCCTCATGGCAGTTACCTATTAACGCCGATAAATGTAAATCAATGTCGTTCACGCGGTCCACCCCCACAATATTTCAATATTCTTGTGGTTCGTCTCTGCTTGAACATACAAGTACCTCGGGATTAATCTAAACAGCAACCTTTCTTGGTCTCATCACATCTCTCAGACTATAGCTGCCGCTAATCAAGCCTTAGGATTCCTTCGGCGCAATCTGGGACTGGCCCCAGTGTCGGTGGAAAAGTTAGCTTATACGACATTCGTGAGGCCAAAGCTTCAATATGCCGCGGCGATATGGGACCCTCATCAGGCATACCTCATAGACTCTTTGGAGAAGGTTGAATACCGGGCCGATTGGTTCATAGCCTGTGACAATCGTCCCGACAGCAGAGTCTCTGCGATAAAATTGAAGCTCGGTTTAACCACATTGACCCTTCGTCGTAGGATTTCTGCCCTGCTACTTTTCCACAAAACATTCCACAATAGCTACCTCTACTCCTCTATACTACTGCCCCCTAGCCATATTTATTTAGTTATTTATAGTACGCTCAGGGCCGTGAGGCATTGCAAAGGGGAGGGGCAAGCAAATAGGCATATGACAAAGGATACAGCTCTGTAGATACAAAATGTAGCACACAAAAAAAACGCAATTAGCAATACATGTAAATGTAGTTACATGAACAAAGGACACACTCACTGCGTGATGTTAGTGGTTAGGGTGGTGAAGTAAGTCTTCGAGTGTGACTTTAAAGGTAGATGAGTCCCGGGTATTAGCAACGTTACACGGTAGACAATTCCATTCACGAGACGTGCGGATGAAAAATGAGTCAGAGAAAGAATTAATGTTGCAAGGGTACACGAAGACCTTCCGTGCGTGATCAATGCGTTTTGAAATGTATAGTGGAGCAGATAGGTAAGACGAAAGAACGTGGTCGTCGTGGTACACTCTTAAACCCGTACCTTTTAATGCAACTTTTAGAAACATGTAACTTCTATATAGACGTAGATTTCTAGATTTCTTATAGGTTACACCACTGTAACGTATATTTAGAGGTTAAAAGCGACCAAAGTCATGTCTTTACAACACGAATACAAGTTACATCTCGGAAAAAACAAAAACAGCTTGTTGTAACCTATAAATGCACCCTCTACTCCGACACTGTAACTTCTAAGCGAAATCTCCAACGATAATTTCTTTGTTAGTTTCTTATCGTTTGTTTTCCTTCTGTTTTTCAATATAATGCCGCGTTTCAGCCTCCCATTCGAGACGACAGTTGCGAATCTACGCTGTTATTTTTATCTGTTTCAGCGTCATCTATACGTCGACTACATGTTATCAATGCTGTATGAACACAGATTATAAGTTCGCAGTCTGGAATACTGATAGTATGTTTCTTTCTAAAGGGTGGAAAACCATTGTCAATGCCGCAACCACCAAGATTTCCGATTTCGCTGCGTATAGCCGAGCCTGGTCTAGGTCTATCCACACTGAGAGCGATTTCCTTGAAACGCTTAACGCTCGTCGTCCGTCCGTTAACAAGTCTAATCTGTTTTAATCAGTGGTTTTCCTCGCGTTTATCATAGTATCGTCAGGAACAACGGAAAAACTAGATGTCGCTAGCAAACAAGGATATTTTCGGTGTTCTCAGGGGAAAGTGTAGTGAGTGCGAAGATTGCAAAGAATATATAACCGAAAACGAACGTCACCACCGCAGCCCGAATTCACACACTTCATACACTGGGTAAGTGTACATTTTGTGCTAGGTACGTGCGTTATTTTCATAGCAAGAGCTCTTAGCGCATGTTTGTTGTGATTATGGCAAACGTTTTGCGGTCCTGCATATGAACGCCACTTACGCTTGCTACTTTTCTGCTCTTACTTGGTCGCCAAGTCAATACACCGGCGTGCATTTGGCGAGCTGCGGATATATGCATCGAGATATATAATTCGCAGCTTCCTACTGGTTGTATTCTTACGATATTCTAAGACTCAATCGCGGAGTGAGTGAACGCCTTCCCGCATTTATGCTGCTTTGTACCTTGTGCTTTGTACGGATTTGAATGGTTCCGTAACTCTCACTGCCCAAACTTTTGTTCCCAGGATCCCACATGCAGGTTCACACACCGTCACCAGCGTAATGCAGTATCTCACAAACTCGTCCCAGAGCGCCTCCAATGCTGATAACGCAGTAATGTAGTGTCTCCTGCGTTACTGTACACTCATATTCCTCAAGGTTGTGTGCGTTTTATGTAATACTGTATTGCCATTTGCGCTCGCCTCTGCAACACGAATGTGGAATAATTTTTTTTCTGCTGCAATTCTCCATTTCGTTGGGTCTGTTCAGCTTAGCAAACATAGGTCAGTTGTTTTGACTCGCTGGCTTCCTCGCACTTTTATGCATTGCTTCTCACTTAGAAGACAGTTCTTTTTTCCACATACATGGTAAAGCGACCATGGTTCTCCTCACATCAGAATCGCACTTGTGCACAATGTGTCACCTCTCGACAGACTTCTGTTTTTGTAATATACATATGTTCAAGATCTCCTTTTCTGCTGGTTCATTTTGGTACCTTGGTGTGTTCTGTAAATGTCTGTCGATATCCCACGCACAGGGTGTTTGTTTTTATTCGCATCACACCAGCGCTCATTTGACAGGTGGGTTATGTTAATTTTCGCAAATTAGCCCATCCGTAGTTACAAACATTTCCGACATTTCCTGACGCATGTGTTTGTAACTACGGATCGATTAATTAGCAAAAATTCACATAACCCACCTGCCAAATGAGCGCTACTCTGTTGCGAATAAAAATGAACATCCTGTATAAAAAGCCGCACGTTGGCGTAACCTTTACGGGCAGGTGCTGGATTGAGGGCAGTAACCTCTAATTAGTGGGTTTCCTTGTAACTTTTATAAAAGGTACTGCTCAGAGGGTACCTGTAGCTTCTGAAATAGAGGGTAAAATATTGCGATTTGTTACCCTTTACTAAAGGGTACCGAGCTAAGAGTGTAGTATATTTTTTGGAATAGGATGAGACGGGCCATTTTACGGCGATGCGTGAGAGGTGATAAGTGTAAAAGTTGTTTCATGTGTGTTACGCTAGATGTGCGGTTGTAATTTGATAGTATTAAACGCGCAGCTCGATTTTGTACTGATTCGATCATTTTCACTAGGTTATCAGTAGTCGGGTCCCTCACCGACACCGCATATTCGAGTTTGGGTCGAACGAGTGATTTATACAGGTGAAGCTTCACATTGGTAGGAGCTTGATGAAACGAGCGGCGAATGAAACCCAGCTGAACCCAGAATGAAGCTGAGTTTGCATGACCGCATATATAGGCTATGTGAGTTTTCTATGACAGGTTAGACGATGTGTGGAGACCTAGGTTCTTGAACGTGGATACTCTTTCAAGGATCACACCACTAATGTTGTATTCAACTAGGGCGGATGGTTTGCGGATCGAGAGATTCCCAGATGCTTGCACTTACTGATGTTCAACTCCATGGACCAAGTGGAACACCAGGTCGCAATAGAGGCTAGGCCGGACTGTAGCTGGTTAGTATCGAGGTTGTTGGCAGTAGGAGTGTATATGACAGTCATCGGCATAGAGTCGCATAGTGGAGGAAACGAGGGTCGGCAAGTCATTGATGAAGATAAGGAAAAGTAGTGGACCTAGAACGGAGCCGTGGGGAACTCCTGATACTACAGGTGCAAATGAAGAATTGGTATTGTTCACGTGGACAAATTGCGAGCGATCAATCAGGAACACCTGGATCCAGGCCAGGATTTGAGTGTCGATATTAAGGTGGGAAAGTTTCGCAAGTAAATGGCTATGGGATACCTTGTCGAAAGCTTTACTGAAGTCGAGAAATATACAGCCGACTTCTAATCCAATGTCAATATAGCGGAGGATGTCATGAGAGAAGGCTGCTAACTGCGTTTCGCAGGAAAACTGCTTGCGAAAACCGTGCTGATATGGGGTGAAAAAGGCGTTCGACTCAAGGTGACGGATTAGATGGGAGTGTATAATGTGTTCCATGATTTTGCATGGCGCACTGGTTAGTGATATGGAGCGAAAGTTGGCTGCTTGGTTCACGCTACCCGATTTGCGGACTGGTATAACCATTTCGGTCTTCCAGGCATGGGGCAACGTTCCAAACTCCAGGGACTGCTCGAACAATTTTGTCAGTATCACGGATGATTAGAACTTTGTGCTTTTGAGAAATTTGCTGTTAACATTGGCGACCCCAGAGCTGAAGCGTAGCTTAAGCCCCTCGATGATCCCAACCACACCGGGTGGATCGAACATATATCTCACCGTGTGGATCATGCGTTTAAGGTTAGAGAATACCGATGTAATACTCGGCGTTTTTCCGAATCTTATGTTCCGCGAACTTCACGCTGGTGGAACGATCTTCCTCATGACATTGCTATAATTAGTGATCATTTGACTTTTAAGCAAGCAATCCACGATTTATTCTGCTCGCGCTAGTTAATCCTCTCCTTACTCAGCGTGTTATCTAACTTTTGGTGCTTTTCTGTTTGTGCCGTGTGACCTTGTACATACATTCTTGCCCATTGTATCCCATGGGATGTATCACGTGCCTGACTTTCTCTTATGTTCGTTTGTTCTGCTATGCTCCACTCCGTTATGTTGTACCCGCTCTTCCGACCTTTGACGTACATACAATAAATAAATAAACAAAACTATTCCTACAACATTGTATACAAGTCTTCGACTGCAATTGGAAATGGTGATGGTTTGTCACGTCTACCAATGGGACTAGACCTTCAGTTTGAAAAGTCCATACAAGATGACGTCAATCTGGTTGATATCGTGGCGGTACATCTTAAAGGGACTGTCGAATCCGGAACCGTGGTTACGAATCCGATACCAATGTGTTCGGTACACTACCACGAGCTATTCGACAAATTTTCTCCTTCCAAAACGGACCGGGTGATGAGGAATCGAATTTAAAAGATCCGGTTTCGTTTTGATCCTCGAAAGCGCCAGCGCCAAGAACATCGCGTGACGCAAGGTGGAATCTGGCTAATCCGCTGTGAAGGACGCTGTCGTCTGCCGCCGAGTCTGGGGCTGCTTTGTTTTTTTCCGGCACGTCGCCCGTATTCACATGTGACACTTTCTAGTGACGCGGATACTATCTCTACGCTTGCATCCTTCGCGTGAGATGTCGTTTGGAAACCGACGCAGCGTTCCTGACTCCAGGAAAACTTCCTTCGAAAACATCGATGTTTGATTTCGCACGCCAAGGATACAGCTACAGCCAGATCCCAGATGAAGCGAAAGTTGGAAGCAGCTACATCACTAGCGGGTATCCAGATGAAGCAAGGAGTGTTCATGCTGTCCGTGTATGCTCCTCGCATTTCACCGATAATGTGTACCTGGATGAGAACATCATGCAAGTGCAACTTGGATTGGCACAAAAAAGGAACGAATTGAAACTTGACGCCGTTCCGACAGTGTTCCACGAACAAAGCGAGCCAGCAACTTCGACAGTAAGTCACAATGTCAATGTAGTTTCCCAATCGGGTCTGTCACTCTTGCGCGTGAGTAACTTAGCAACCAAAGACGAAATCGGTACAACGTAAGGTATCCCCTAACCTATGATTAATAACTAGATAAATAAAATACAATAAACAAGTAAAAGAACATGATGTCATTCATATGAACGTGATTGGCTTTTCTCGTTGTCGGATGCGCTATCATGTTACTGATTTTACAACTTTCCCTGTTACTGAAACTGTGGAATGTGGTAGACATGATTGGTTTTCATGTGTATTACAGCTGCAGGCAGCTCGACAGGGTCAGGCGCAAGTGGTACGTATATTACTTAAATACATATAATGTTATTACAATTTTTGGACACAGAACAATTCGCAAACTATGAACCCGGATCACTACAAGGAAGAACTGACGCTGTTTGTGTGCTGGTGTTAGAAACAGTCACTACATACAAACAGTACCTCTGTCCGTAACATAAGCGCCATAAGCCACTTCCCAGTTTGCTTCTATCTCTCTGTTTGTGAACTGTTTGTGTGCTGTAGGGCGGCGGTTTTTGCGGTTGTCGTAGCCAACTTGAGGTGCACTTTTGACGTTCTGTGCTGCTGATCCAAGTCCCATCCATCCATGAAACGGCATCAAACAATGTACGTGTGTGCGCGGCAATTTTGCTGAGGGACCTGGTTTTTACACTAATGCCTTTACGACGCCTCTAACAAATTAGGATCTTCCAGAACAGTGCTTTCTTCATCCAAGTTCAAGAAGTAAAGAGGATGACTTCATAGCTTCTACTGACATCTCACAGCTACATGCCAAGACAAAATAACTTGACAACGGGAAATGAAAAGAAGAAAAAGAAAAAAAAAGGTCCGTTTCAAGCCTTTGTGCAGAGGCTGACAACAACAACGGTATTGTGAGATGATGGATGATGCTGATGCAGCGTTGAGATTAAGCCCTTGTTTCCTTTTTTGCGATGCTATACATTACTGCTGGTTAAATGTAAAATGATGCACCTACCTCCAGACATTAAAGGGGCTACCAGAGATGTAGTGTTAATTCAACAGAAAAGCTGCATGTTCTACGAGGCTCTGTCACATAAGCATTGGCCAAATTTGCTGTCCTGTGAGCTTTGATAGGATATGCCGTAGATAGTAAGAGGCCTCTTACTGCAAGACTGCTTTACGGAGAGGAGGAACTAAGGAAGATGCCATCCAGTCGTTTCTCGTGCAGTATCGCATTACACCGCACGCAACTACAGGGCAAATACCATCCATGCTCCTCATGGGAAGACAACTACGCTCCGCCCTCGACCTCCTCCGGCCTGGCTTGGAACAACGTTTCCTGGGAGCAAGAAACCGACAGAAGGGAAATTATGACCGTAAATCACAAGCACGAGATTTCAGTGTTGGGGATGCTGTCTGGACTGCCGATCCGTCGGACAAACGCCACTGGACAAAAGCAACAGTTACCACAATGATTGGCAGACCCATGTACGAAGTACAGCTAACCGATGGCAGGCAAGGCAGAGTACATGCTGACCATCTGTAAGTCAGATTAACCTCAGCATCCTCTAAGTCTATTCAACTATTGCCCTGGCCAGAAACGGACACAACTACAACGGCAACGATGTCAGAGAAGCCAGCCCAAGAACAGGACCTTCCCAGACCGCCGCGGTACCGTAAAAGAAACCGCAAACCTCCGTCGGGATGCGTCCCATCTTGAAGGGAGGAATGTAGTGGACTGAGCACGAGCAAGATAATTAAGCTGATGAAGATGATGAAGACGAACGTGGGACCAGAAATAAACGTTCATGTTCTCTGTGGCTTTAGCTCTCTGCGAGTCAAGGTAGACTACTACAGATAAGACCGTAGTATCTTTACACAGGTGTCCACTCTGGACTCATAATACAGGCAGTCGGTACCGTGTTCGCCTTCTGATGCCGAGATTGCGGGTTCGAACCTGCCCAAGGACGCCAGTAATTTGGTGGCAGGGTACAAGTTGCTTGAACACCCCGTCTTCCACGAGGCACGTTAAATACGGGGTGCCGTGGGGCGAGTTTCATCGCACGTTAACGAACCCTAAGATGGGCAAAAGCAATCCACAGACCAACCGCGGTGGCGTCGCTCATGATCTCAGTTGTCTCGCGACATAAACCCCAATCATTATTATTATCATAATACCAGGCACGTCCCAAATCTCACGTACCTTCAAGTCAAAGCCTCTCCCCACAACAACCGTTTTCTCTAGTATAGGGCGCCACCTGCAGCCCCTGCAGTGAACTGCTACTGTGCCCGCTATGCATAGATTTCAGAAAGGCAGCATGCTCTCTGAGCCAATCGTTAAGGAAACATCTCGCTTGGCCGTCGCTTGGCTGCTTGGTGTATACACGACCACAGCTTAGCTGCGCTCGGAGCACTACTACCGTGGCAACGAGCAAACGCAGCTGGTGACGTTCTTTTTCCCATATCCGCCATTCCTAGACCACCTGGTTTTTGCTTTCCCAATTTTTGCCCACAGCTTAGACTGTTTTTCCGGGATTGATAATACCACGTCAACATTGAACTTCATGGGTATCCTTTTTATCCTAGGCGATTCAACGTTTGCATGCTTCGGTTTCTATCTTTCGTTGGGGATTTTACCTTCTTCGGTACTAGGCTTTCAGCGAGAAGGTACGCTCCCCTCCCTTTGACGCCTGCCAATAAAATATAAAGCACGGGAGATGGATCGAAACGTTTATTAAGCAAGCACATGTTGGAGAAAACCCACAGCTGTATCTGCGACTGATCCCTTTGATACTACATGGTAAACCTCAGTTCCCGGATACCGGTGACTTGTTTCAAACTGGGAAAACTGCGATCGGACTTGAGGACTAGTTTTATGAGTGAAATTCCCGAATGAGCAGACGTTACCGACGTCCCCATCACCGCTTCTGTTCACGGAGTGGCACTTTCGCAACACTTTGCTTTGTAGCGCTGGTAAACAGTGCTGTTTTTTCTTCCTCGCACTACTAAGAAGTGATGGAAGAAAATGCTTACCAATGTTGAGCTCCTGTCAACTTTTTCAGCGCTATTTCTAGCTCTATTTTTTTGTTTCGTCAATCAAGAAGCTGTGTTTGCCATGACGTTGCGGAAGTTGCGGAAATTGCGTTTCTGCGGTCAAATATAGTGCAAAGGGACACAGAAAATACACATTAGTGTTGCATAAGCTGTGCAATGAGCGAAGGGTATGGGACATAAGCAAACAATCAGCGGTAGAGGGTGGGGCTAGACGTCTAGAAATGAGCAAGAAGCTGTAGAGAGGTTTAGAGTGCGTTTCTTTTGTTTTTCAGCGTTTCTAAGGCGTTTCAGCCTCAGATGAGCCTCGGCATTAAAACTTCCATAGGACATCTTTGGCTGTCCTGCT
Source organism: Ornithodoros turicata (assembly GCF_037126465.1). Classification (NCBI taxonomy): domain Eukaryota; kingdom Metazoa; phylum Arthropoda; class Arachnida; order Ixodida; family Argasidae; genus Ornithodoros; species Ornithodoros turicata. The sequence goes on along the minus strand of NW_026999348.1, from coordinate 364,851 downwards.
TTAATGTATGCGGTCAAAGTGCACCAGGGGTAAGTGAACACATCTGGTGTCGTGTGTGTAGTGCTGTGTTGTGCTACGTGTGTCTACGTCATCGAGCTACGCGTAGAAGTTTGGGTAAGCAGTGTATAAATTCTTTCTCAGCGGTACTTTGGTCTGCGGTACTGGGGCAGCGTCAAACAACGGTGGGTTGCACCTCTGGCCAATACTGGTATACGTGGAAAGTGAGAGCGAAGAGTGAAGAGGCGAGTTTTCAATCCGTCGTAGAGTGCCGCGGCACAACGCCCCCCCCCCCCCTCCCCTTCATACACAGAGTTCGAGAATTCCTTGTTGTGGCGTTGTAAGGCAATTTTTTACTGGATGTTCATGATCACAAGCATTAGAAACGCGGCTCTTAAGATACCCCTCGAAACGTTCGCCTTAAGTGTCAGCTGGGTAGACTTTCCGGGGGGCCCCCCCACCCCCCAGGAAAGTTCTGGGGCGCCCAGGACCCCAAGCCCACTCTCCCAGCAGTCGGCACCTATGCTAACTAACACTGTGATATATGGAACACCAGGAAGACAAAACACGGACACAGAAAAGCACACAGGAGAGAACAACTGCTCTCCCCGATTTTCCATGTTAGTTGCCATTCCTGGCCATTTGGATAAACTTTTACTGATGTTGGTTACTGTGAAATTGTAGCTACCTTAGAATGCAAGGGTATCTAGACGTGCTACGCGAACGATATTGCTGTGCATTGCGCTCCCCAGTAACAACAACGTTTGGTGTTATATTTATTTCGAACCGTCTTCTATGTGATCCTAATGTTCTGCTTTAAATCCAGAATGACTTGGTAACCCCTATCGGATCGTGTTGAACATATAAGGTGGTGCGGCGTGCCTCATGAAAATGCCTCGGCAGGATAATTCGGAGACCGTCGAGTTCGTCGGGAAACTTTCTTTTCAGTTAGCATCCTTGGGGCGCTGGCCACAAAGTGACCACTCATTCGTTCATTGGCACACGCTTAATTGAACTCCTAACGTTTAAATTTTACGTGAGACGTTTTCATACCCTTTGTTTTAGCGACATTTCAGCAAAACACCGCGTCGATACTTCAGTCCTTTCGAGTGATTAGTTGGTTTCGGTTAGCATATTTCTCGTGCGGAGCGGCGTACCAATGCGCTCTTCCTCCTTGGCTGTCAGTAACGTTTTCATCCCCCTGGTTCATACGCGGGTGTAACGGAAGGTAAGGTACAGTCGAAAGAGAAGCTTCGGTATGATGACAACGAATCTACCGCGAACGCTGTGTACCAGGGGGGGGGGGGGGGGGGGGGCTGAACACGTAACTAGAAGTCGGATAGCTGAGCGAAGGGTCGTATTGGTGCGCTGCTCCGAAACAAGCCGAAACCAATTCCTTCTCGAAAACATCACGCGAAGACGCGTTTTTTCTTCTGAAATATTTTTAGCTCAAGAGTCTGGCTGGTAAATGAGGAGTTCCGAATGCGTCTGAAATGAAATCTAGAACGGCCATTGAAGAAAAGTAACTAGCAGTGGGAAAATCTAAAAGTTTAATTCAATTACTGATCAAATGCGAGTGAGTCGCTGAGTGCTCAGCTCATAGTTCTGGGATGCTTACTCAAAAGAATGCAGACATGCGCCAGCATTTATGAACGAATCATCTGAGTCTTGTTCAGAAACCGCCCCCCCCTCCCCCCCACCACCACGTAACGTAAGGTTCTGGACCTGCCCTTACTTGAGATTCGTCGCGAACGAAGAGAGAAGAGAGCCGAAGTGCCGGTGCCACCATCTACTATATGCGATGTGCGTACGAGTGTGTGTGCAAGTGTACTTTGTGAGCACTAGTGCTAACTATCTCAGCGATCGCTATAGTCACCGTCAAAGTATAGACAAGGGAGAACACGCCTCAGCCCCTGCAGACTAAGATAGCGATGCATGTGTCGTATAGAGGAGTAGAGTGGTGTTTGGGAAAAGTGCGGTCAGCCTGTTCGGAGATGGCGCTTAGTGCACCCAGGGGAGGGGGAAGATGGAAGGGTGAAAGATTGTGGCACAGGAGAGGAACGAGTGTACAGTCCATCGTGCTCTGGGAATCGGGTAGACGTGGCGAATTGCCTACCACAGAAAACAGATGAGCATCCCTCAGTAGCCTCCATTGGGATCTTCCCTGTACCATTGTAAGCACCAGGATGATTGGCGAAGTTACCCCACCTATCCGTTGTTAAAGTAGACTGCAATTATGGCGCCATCCTCATCGTGCTAGTATACGTTGCACTCGAGCTCTCTACAGACACGATCAAGAGGTCCTTTTTCGCCAAGCCCTTCAATTACTCTACCTGCATCATCTTCGGAAAAAACCGTGAAGGAACACAATATGTCCGTGATTGTCACGAGAAGACTTCACTACAGACACAGATAGGCCCCAGAACAACTGGTTCGAGGGCTTCATGAAAGATGTCCATGATTAGCATCTAGTCAGCCATGATAAAATTCCAATAACCCGCGCGGGAAGAGTTATTCATTGTGTCCTCGTCAGGGGAAAACACGAGCTATGGTTGCTAAGTACATCAGATACATCGGTCTCCACAGGCCTCTACTGCTCATCGTCGAGGAATGCCGGCGATTAACTCTCAAACACTGTTACATTTCAGTGACAACCTCTACAGCGATTTCTGCTGTAACTTTTATTGAGCTTCTGGTTTTCGGCATTGTAATCTCGTCGTCCATTCTTCTCCATGATGGAAATCTATTTACACAAGCGGGGACTTGTTTCGTAGGGGAAACCTGCGATCGGACTCGACGAATAATTCTATGTGTGTGATTCCTGAATGAAAAGACGTCGCCGATGTCCCCAACGTCGCTTCTATTAACATATGGCGCTTTGCAACAGCCACCCGTTGCAACGAGGGATACTGTCACTGCAATCACGGCTGCAGCGACCTGTAAATATTCAACGGATTCTTGTATACGCTGACTCAACATGCACAGAGCTTGTTACATTGCAAACACGCTGCGCGAAGATTTCACGGCCGACATGATCAACTTTTTAGCGCACACCTATTGCCGCCTTCATGAACGAAGAAAAACAGGATTCCATTGCGGATGCACCCACCCAACACACAAAGAAATTATAGCGCGCCCTTGTGAGCACGCTCGGTACCGTGGCCAACACGTGGCAGCCCGTGGCATAAGTCAGGAAATTACCACCGCCAATCTACGCCGATCGCGTACACCCTAAAACAGAACTTCATCCATATCACGTATCATTCACAAACGATAACCCTATCGTTCTTGGCAATGGCTGAGCACAGCGTTGCTATGCGGTGAAGTTCTGTTTTTAGAGTGTAGCTAACACAATTCCAGAATACCGGCTATCGCAACCCCCCGAGAAATCACGCACATGTACGCTGTAAAACCTGAACTTCACCGCATAGCGCGCTCTGTGCCAACCATTTGCAACGAATGATAGGGTTATCGCTGCTGATTCGAAGATAGAGAGGGGCGTACGCCTTTTTGTGTAAATTATCACATATCCAAATTAACACAAAAAGGCGTACGCCACTCTCTCTCTCTCTCTCTCTCTCTCTCTTGGAATCAGAAGCGAGAACCCTATCATTTTTGGCAAAGTTTGGAGCACAGCGTGCTATGCTGTGTAGGTAACACAATTCGAGAATACCGGTTATCGCAATTCAATCATTCACATGAATAATCTAAAAACTGAACTTTACCGCATAGCGCGCTCTGTGCCAACCATTTCAACGAATCAACGAGTCACCGCTTCTGATTCGCAGAGAGAGGGGCGTACGCCTTTTTGTGTCAATTATCATATATCCAAATTGACACAAAAAAGTATGCCCCTCTCTCTCTTCGAATCAGAAGCGATAGCCCTATCACTCTTGGCAATTGTTGGAGCACAGCTTGCTATGCGGTGAAGTTCTGTTTTTAGAGTGTAGGTAACACAATTCAAGAATACCGGCTATCGCAATGCAATCATGAACATGAATAATCTAAAAACTGGACTTCACCGCATAGCGCGCTGTATGCCAGCCGTTGCAAAGAATAATAGGGTTATCAATTCTGATTCGCAGAGAGAGGGGCGTACGCCTTTTTGTATCAATTATCATATATCCAAATTGACAGAAAAAGCCGTACGCCCCTCTCTCTATTCGAATCACAAGCGATGACCCTATCATTCTTGGCAATGGTTGGAGCACAGCGTGCTATGCGGTGAAGTTCTGTTTTTAGAGTGTAGATAACACAATTCGAGAATACCGGCTATCGCAACCCCCCGAAAAATCACGCACATGTACAATCTAAAAACTGAACTTCACCACATAGCGCGCTCTGCGCCAACCATTGGAACGAATGATAGGGTTATCGCTTCTGATTCCAAGAGAGAGAGGGGGCGTGCGCCTACGAATCAGAAGCGATAACCCTATCATTCTTGGCAATGGTTGACGGAGAGCATGCTATGCGGCGAACTTCAGTTTCTAGAGTGTTGTGGTATCCGAAACAGTGAGAACGCGTAGATGTAAACAGTAACTTCATGTCGGAAGTGCACCCCACCGTGGACAGAAAGAAATCACATCTGCAACACACAGGACGTTTGACTTGAATACGTCTTGAAAATCAGGAATAGTGTGTCATCTTGGATTGTCCAACAACTCGAAAGGTGTTATTTTTGAGACTCAACCTGTCAATCAAGCCACGGACACGGCACTGAACCGGACCCCCCCCCCCCCCCTCGTAGCAATGACAACGGCGAGGAAGTCCCAAAGTGGAGGAAGACGAAAAAGAAGTGGCAAAGGAGTGGCAACCTGGGCAGGAGCTCACGAGAAGAGGGCCCCTGAGTTCCCCTTGACCTCGTAATCTGTAAAATCTGGAAGGTTGAAAGCGATAAGAAAACCGGCCTCGACCTCGATGTTTGTGTTCAAAGGGTGATTCGCTCTGTCGTCATCCTGAGCGCAGATGCCTTCTTTGCGTTACTAAAAGTACACAACACTATACACTGTAAACTTTTTCACACCTTTAAAGGTGTGCGCTATGAACATTCAACCTGGTTGCGTAACATTGCATCTCCAGGGTGATATCTTTACAAAATTTGGAAAGCATTACTAAAGATCAAGTGTCAGTGCAAATCTTGCTTTCATTATGTCTTGGATATCGTAGGTACGAGCTAATGCATATATGCATCGCTATCGATAATCGAGCACGCGCAAGTGTCTACAATACTGTTGAACAATGTTGAGATGTTGCAAGACTGAATTTTTTGAGGACAGACAACACTCGAGTAAAGAAGATTTGTGCGAAACCGTGCTCCATTATGGTGTTACGAGCCATGCACGCTATTACACCTTTAAATGTGTGAAAAGATTTAGAGTGCAGGCTACATTTCAGGAGATCTGTAGTGAAGTGCAAGACTCATCTCTGGCGATGTCTAGGTAATCAGCTCGCAATTCCTTATTTAGTGGCTAATGAAAGGCATCGCGCCTTAGTAAATAGAATGGTTCGGGCCATATGACGAATGCGGAGCGCTCTTGTTTCTATTGCGCGAGAAAGAAGAGCCAATGCAGAAGCCCAGTAAACAACTCGACTGCAGACTGCTTCCATTTCGGAGTCAATGCGTACATAATGCAACGAACGCGCCGTTGCCAAGGAACTAGAGGCTCCGCCAACGAGCATCGTTGTCCGTTCCACACCTATCGACGGGTGACAAGCTGCATGCATCCACTTCGAGAGGACTCTAAATCACAACGACTTCTAACACGCTTGTAGAGAATGTTGTCATCGGGTTCCAATTCGACATGCAGCCAGTGATCAGCAGCCAGTCCGACATGTTGAGGGATTTTCCCGCACTGGCGATGACGTGACGGATACTTGAGTGTGTGCGACTTGTAAGATGTCACTGGAAGGTGGCAAGATACCGGCTATGTCGGTGGCAAAATGGTTCAAGTACCCACCAAAGCCCGATCACTTACCACCGTTGGATTGGATCGCGGAATGACTCCTAACGCCGCGGCTACCGTTGGTTCAAATACGGAGACTGAAGCACGAGGTCAACTATGCGATCGTGAGAATATAGTCGTCACGTGCACGTCGATGTGAACAACATGGCCACGCGATGATGGTCATGCAGTTTCCCTGCAGGCTTGAAGGTGATTGTGCCATCAACGTAATTCTTGAAGGTCATTATTGCTACAGCTTTAATATCAAGAAGAATCAAGATGTCCACGTACCTGAGCGGCTTGCTCAGAATGGCCTTTGTCAACGAGTGGTTCAGGTACCTTATATATCAGCATCTGTATAGCCAGTACGGTATACATAAATAGGGAGTTTACGGCATTCGGTGGTGTTTATGAGAGAGCTAGTTGGAGCGGAGCGCAGCCGATGGATGTAGACGACGTCGCGTGTATCGTGTAGGCGATGAGCGAATACGACCCGGAAGAGATGGTCGTGCGCCGCCATACCATGCTGAACAAGGAGCACTGTCTGGACATATGCGGGTAAACATAATGGGCCCATATTAAAGGGACTATGAAACGATTTTTTTCTTGGTTTCGTTCGAAAGAAGACATTTTTCTGAGTCTAGAACCGAAATTTTACTTTCGTCGCGCGAGCGGATTTCTCGGGAGCGAATTTAAACGGAGCGCCGAAGGGAGGACAGCTGGCGCCACGCCGTGACGAGCTGCCGAGCGGAGCCACAACGGGTAACTTGACGCGACCACGGCCGGCTCAGCAACACGTCATCGTGACGTGTTGCCGAGCCGAGGAATCCCGCCAGGAGCATGCGCCGTAGGATCCCGCGTATGCGTTCATCGGGAGTGGAAATCTCCATGACAGCAGCTTTCGCGCGATCGGCAGATTTCGGCAGTGGCGGCAGCCACAGCGCGAGCTCGCGGCATTACTTGCCATTGTGCAACACCGGTGACGTAACGGGGAACCGAAGAGCGGTCCGTACAGTTACACCATCGGCAGGGAAATATGCGCGGGAGAGGAGGAACGCGGAAGAGACATTTCCAGCGCGCGCTCCTCACAGAGTGGAGCGATTTCGTCCGGAAAAATTTGTGGCATATTAGTTTCTCTGCGGGAAGAACAGTTTCCATCGAAAAAAAGTATGGGGGTTCGGGAAATTTCATAGTCCCTTTAACGACGTGCACGCGGAGCTCTCCTTACAGGTCATCTGCTATGGTGTGCCGAGACGCTTCTCTCTGGACGTCACAGTTAGCTGTTCTTGGTGGCTACCGGCAACACACGGTGTAGCGGCGATGGTAAACGAGCGACCATCAGTATGATTTGTACATGGACACGAAAATGCTTAGTCTGCGCGTCGTAGACGGCATCTACAACACCTCCCATGTATGCCTCAACAACTCAGTCAACTACCGTGCTGATAGGAAACGATACCTCTTCGCAGTGATCCGGTAGTTGGGAAAACCAACAATGTTGCTCACGCTGAACGCCAGTGGGACACGATGGACCAAGGTGCTCACAATACGCACATGTTGCGTGATATATTAAAGGAAATTCCTGCGGTGGGAGATCTGATGCGCAGTATGTGGTACCATTTGGTCAAGGAGGCCCTGCTTACTTTCTGCGTGTGCTTCAACGCACTGTCAATGTGATCATGTATATGCTGCAGAACAAGGCGAAACACAACACGTGCCGGAGCCATCGTGTCGTCGATTACTTCCCAACGCATAGAGTTTCAACATCGCAGTAGCCTGCACGCTCACATACTGCTGTTGCCCCACGTAGACCCCAACAAAGTGAAAGGACCCCATGCCTGCGACTGAGCGCCTAGTCAACGATCTGTGCTCTGTCAGCCGCGACGATCTGCTCAGCGAGTTGCACAAAAAAAACAGGTTCACAAGCACTCGTTCACCTGCGCTAAACGTGGCGAGGGTGACTTGTCGTTTCAACATGCCGTCCTGACAGACTAAAAACAATGATAACTTCTAAATCAGAGCATAGGATATGTAGGGAAGGGCAGAGGATAGGAGCACCATATCACTTGTGCGCAAGAACAGCAGCTAATGCAAGCCGGAGTACACTGAGCTCATGAGAACTACCAACAAGCGGTCAAGTGATGAGAGAGACAGTCTTCTCCGACCTACTCCACCATGATAGACACCGAGCATCGCTTAACCCCGAAGGAGATGTGTGCGATCGAGTCGCGCTTCCGATCCAGTCAGTGCTTCCCAGAGAACGTGCCCAACGCGACGCGTCTCTTTCAGAAAGACCACAGCGTACACCCCTACAACTCGCCGGCTAACAAAATTCATCAGAAAATGTGCCGTGGATATATCCATGGCTACAGAGACGATGCTCGGGCGACTACTAATAACCGCCGGCACTCACTCTTCCGGAGTTCAGCGATACTCGTTGTCTATCCGTGTGAGTGAACCGGAGAAAAGGGTGTTGGTCTGTCTCACGACATGATCCAATGGGTACTAGTGCACATGTTGGTGGATGTGGGCTCTTAGTAGTCTTGCTTGCCCATTACGTTGCTATCCTTTGCGAACGACTAGTATACTGCTCCTATCCTTTACGATTTCGAAGTGATCATGTTTGCTACGAGTACGGTATGTTGAAACGACAAGTTGCCTCCTTTGCTGCAGGTGAACGTGTGCTTGTGAACCTCATTTTGGTACAGCTCGCCGGCTGACCGAGCACATATTGTTGACCAGGCGTACAGTCTTAGGCATGGAGTCGCCAGTCACGTCCACTGGGACTCCTTGGAGCCGCAGGCAGTATGTGAGCGTGCACGCTTGCGATTTTGAATCTGTATGCGTTGGAAGTAATCGACGACGCGATAGCGCCCGAACAGTTCTGCTTCTGCTTCCGGTTGCTGTGCAGTATGCACATGATCACGTCGACCAGTTTGTTGACCATACGTGCAGCGTTGAAAATAGGTGGGACCTTGCTGACCGAATTGCATCGCATCCACGTCAAATCTCCCACCGCACTAATTTTCCTCGAGCTCAGTCTCTGCTGTATTGTGAGTAACCTTGGCCACGGTTTGGTTCTCCCAACTGCCGGATCATTGCGAAGAGCTATCGTTTCCTATCGGTCTGGTAGTTCACTCAGTTGGGGTTTGATTTGAGGAACAAGAGATTATTTTCTACGCGTTGGGTCTAAGCACTGTCGGTCCGTCCTTGTGATGCTTTCACATGATGCAAGCATGAGAAGGGCTTCTAAAATAAAGACGACGTGCAGCACAAAGCATTTTAATAGCCATGTACAAGATATGCTGAGGAGTAACGTCACTGCGATCGCTGCGCTGTCTTGCTTGTAGCCATCATGTACGGCGTAACTAAGACGTCCAGTGCAAAGAGTCTCAGAACACCTGAAAAGATGTCAGGCAAGAGAGTTCCATCTCGTGCACGTCGTAATATTGTGGAAGGGGCGATTGCACTGACCCGGGATATGTCCTTGCACTGATCCTCATTCCAGAACATGCTGTACTGGCGAGCGGCCAAGACCTCCGACTTGTGTTCACTCAACGCCTCCACGACACCCGCGCGTCCGTTCATCCTTCGGGTGCGCTCTGATCCGCTCCAAATAGCCCTCTCGTTAACGCCGTCGAATGCTGCAAAGTCCACATTTATACCGTACTCGTGACAGAGAGGCTGATCCATGAGGTATCTAACCCACTGCTTGACAAACAAAGCCACTCAGATACGTAGAACGGTGTATAAGGCTCTTCTTGGTATTAATATCAAGAATTAGCCTTGAAGGCATAAGCACCTGCGAGCCTGCAGCGTAAACTGCATGACCAAGTTACTCACATCTACAGGCCCAACGACAACTAGCCGCACGATCGCATTGTTGCCCTCGTTCCTGAACCGCATATTTTGGATGAAAGGTAGCCGCGGTGAGACGAGTCCCGCCACTATAAGAATGCAACGGCGGTAGGTGTTCCGGCTGAGGTGGGCACTTGCCAACCTCCAGTGACTTCTTCAGGTCGCAGATACTGTGAAGTATCCATAACGTCGTCGCTGCAGTCAGCAAACGCCTCCAGCAAGACGTCACACTGGTTGCTGGTCACTGTCTTCAAATGGAATTGTAACGAGGGCACATTTGCATAAAAGTTGAGTACGAGGCTTCCACTCATTCTCAATAGCTGTGAAAGTGCACTGCGAAGGCTATTGAGAGTGAGTCTGGGACTCGTACTGAACTTTATGCCAACGAGCCATGATGCCATGACCTACGCTACAAGCCTGCCCGAACTTGTGGGTGAAAGGTGGGTGGGTGGATGAAAGAACAAGTGGGTGGGTCCGCAGCTTGTCAACAGTTGTTAGGTGCGCAATGCACAGCGACGCTCGTTGGCGGAGCCTCTGCTTCCATGGCAACTGCGCCTTCACTCTTTTGTGGACGTGTGGGCTCAGCGTGCTATGCGGTGAAGTTCTGTTTTTAGAGTGCAGGTAACACAATTCGAGAATACTGGCTATCGCAACCCCGCGAGAAATCACGTGCATGTAGACTCTAAAAACAGAGCTTCACCGCCTAGCGCGCTCTGCGCCAACCATTGCAACGAATGATAGGGTTAGCTCTTCTAATTCCAAGAAAGAGAGAGAAGGCGTACGCCTTTTTGTGTCAATTTGGACATACGATATTTGACACAAAAAGGTGTGCGCCCCTCTATCTCTCTTTAGAATCAGAAGCGATAACCCTATCATTCTTGGCAATGGTTGGAGCGCAGCCTGCTATGCGGTGAAGTTGGGCTTTTAGAGTGTAGGTAACGCAATTCGAGAATACCTGCTATCGTAACCCCCCGAGAAACCACGCACATGTATAATCTAACAACCGAACTTCCGCATTCCACACTCTGTGCCAACCATTGCAAGGAATGATAGGGTTATCGCTTCCGATTCGAAGACAGAGAATGACGTAGGCCTTTTTGTGTCATATCCAAATTGACACAAAAAGGCGTACGCCCCTCTCGCTATTCGAATCAGAAGCGATAACCCTATCATTCCTTGCAATGGTTGGCACAGAGCGTGCTATGTGGTGAAGTTGTGTTTTTAGAGTGTAGGTAATACAATTCGACAATACCGGCTATCGCAACCCCCCCGAGAAATCACGCACATGTATGTACACTCTAAAAACTGAACTTCACTGCATAGCGCGCTCTGCGCCAACCATTGCAATGAATGATAGGGGTTAGCGCTTCTGATTCGAAGAAAGAGAGAGGGGCGTACGCCTTTTTGTGTCAATTACCATATCCCCAAACTGACACAAAAAGGCGTACGCCCCTCTCTCTCTCTTTAAAATCAGAAGTGATAACGCTATCATTCTTGGCAGTGGTTGGAGCGCAGCGTGCTATGCGGTGAAGTTGTGCTTTTAGAGTGTAGGTAACACAATTCGAGAATACCTGCTATCGTAACCCCCCGACAAACCACGCACATGTACAATCTAAAAACTGAACTTCACTGCATAGCGCGATCTGTGCCAACCATTGCAACGAATGATAGGGTTATCGCTTCTGATTCGAAGACAGAGAGGGACGTAGGCCTTTTTGTGTCAATTATCATATATCCAAATTGCACAAAAAGGCGTACGCCCCTCTCGCTATCGAATCAGAAGCGATAACGCTATCATTCTTGGCAATGGTTGGAACGCAGCGTGCTATGCGGTGAAGTTGTGCTTTTAGACTGCTATCGTAACCCCCCGAGAAACCGCGCACATGTACAATCTAAAAAACCGAACATCACCGCATAGCACGCTCTGTGTCAACCATTGCAACTAGTGATGCGCAGTACTTGAAGTACCAAGTACTCAAGTAGTACTTTAAGTACAATTCTGTGTACTTGTACTTTACTTTAAGTACATTTTGAATCGTGTACTTCGTACTGTACTTAAGATACTTTTTCGAGTACTTTCCCATCAAGTACTCAAGTACCCAAATTTGGACTCTAGACAGAGAAGGGTGTCAGAAATGTACCCTACTAAAAGCGCTAAAATGACAACACGGAGACGAAAACACACAGATAGGGCTATTTCTCTGAGCTTTCATCTTCTTGCCATCATTTTAGTGCTTCTAGTGAAATGCGATACCAAAATTCCCAGTATGACATTTTACCAACAGCGATTTAGTGCTTCTAGTGAAATGCGATACCAAAATTCCCAGCATGACATTTTACCAAAAGCGATTGGTCACAAGAGCATATTTGTTGAAGCAAATCTATTGCTGGTAGGCGCAATGACAACTAGGCGCACGATCGCATTGTTGCCCTCGTTCCTGAACCCCAATATTTGGATGAAAGGTAGCCGCGGAGAGATTAGTCCCGCCACGATCGGATCCAACGGTGGTAGTGATCTGGCTTAGGTGGGCACTTGAACCCATTTGTTGCCGACATGGGGGGTATCTTTCCAACGTCCAGTGCCTTCTTCAGGTCGCAGGCACTGTGAAGTATCCCTCACGTCGTCGCTGCTGCCAGGACACGCCTCTAGCAAGACGTCACACTGGCTGCTCGTGACTGTCTTGAAATTGAATAGGAACGAGGACACATTTGCATAAATGTTGAGTACGAGTCTTTCACTCATTCTCAATAGCTGTGAAAGTGCACTGCGAAGGTTATTGAGAGTGAGTCTGGGACTCGTACTCAACTTTATGCAAATGAGCCCTGATGCCATGACCTACGCTACAGCGTGCCCAAAGTTGTGGGTGAAAGCCGACTCGAAAAACATGTCCGCAGCTTGTCAACGGTTGTTAGGTACGGAATGCACAGCGACGCTCGTTGACGGAGCCTCTACTTCCATGACAACTGCGCCTTCATTCTTTTGTGGTCGTGTGGGCTCCTTCTGGAAGGATTGCGCAATCCTGTTGTTTTCTGAGCTTTTTGTTCGTCTCATCTTACTCATGCGATAGGCCCGGCAGCGTTTCGCATTGGTACACAGCCGGAGCCACTCCCGCACAGTGCCTTTTATTAGTCAGAGACTTAAGCATTTCGAGCTGACGCCGGTGTCGCCGCAGATGAGTCATGCCCTTTGCTACAGGTAACCTCAACGTGTATCCTATAGTGCTGTGTACTTTTGGTAACATAAACGAGACAGCTGCGCTCAGCACGAGAGACTGAATCACATTTTGACACCAACTTCGAGGTCGAGACCGATCTCGTTATGACTTTCAACCTTCTAGATACAATAGATTACCACGTCAACGAGAACGCGGGGCCCTTTTCTCGTGAGCGTGCTATGCGATGAAGTTCTGTTTTGAGAGTGTAGGAACACAATTCGACAATACCGGCTGTCGCAACCCCCCGAGAAATCACGCACATGTATGTACACTCTAAAAACTGAACTTCACTGCATAGCACGCTCTGGGCCAACCATTGCAACTAGTGATGCGCAGTACTTGAAGTACCAAGTACTCAAGTAGTACTTTAAGTACAATTCTGTGTACCTGTACTTTTCTTTAAGTACATTTGGAATCGTGTACTTCGTACTGTACTTAAAATACTTTTTCGAGTACTTTCCCATCAAGTATTAAAGTACCGAAATTTGGACTCCAGACAAGAAGGGTGTCAGAAATGTACCCTACTAAAAGCGCTAAAATGACAACACGAAGACGAAAACACACAGATAGGGCTATTTCTCTGAGTTTTCATCTTCTTGCCATCATTTTAGTGCTTCTAGTGAAATGCGATACCAAAATTCCAGTATGACATTTTACCAAAAGCGATTTAGTGCTTCTAGTGAAATGCGATACCAAATTCCCAGCATGACATTTTACCAAAAGCGATTGGTTACAAGAGCATATTTGTTGAAGCAAATCTATTGCTGGTAGCTTAAAGTGTTGAAAACAAGTATCAACTCTTCTATGATTGAGTGAAATGAATGGAATGCAAAGACACGCACACATTATGACACTGTACCGGCAGCACAATGACTTGGTCAAATGTCATTTCAGCTCTTCCAATGCAAGGTTCTATGCTTTTTTATATTGTTTCCTTCATTGGCAATTCATAATCAATTTATACCACAATGTGTGATTGCATTACAGGATGAACACTCTGAAAGACACACAAGCTTTCATTTTTACAATTTGCGTTTTTTGACTTGGTCACAAGGATTGCATTGCTGCATATCACAGTTTGTCTAACAATGAAGGCTTACATCGTGTTTCATCCTCTTTAATTTTCTTCATATTCTTTTTTTAAACATGTTGTATTTCAAAAAGCAGCAAGGAATGCTCAGAAATGTATAATCTCTGTCGGCTTGTATTTTTTTCTCTGAAATTACCTAGCCTCCTATACCCGAAGCTTAGTACCGGAACACCACACTAGGCGGGTGATCTTGGATCAGTCAGGGTGTAATACTATTTTGCATAATCACAGCACAGCTGACTGATTACCTCTCTACATGTAACTGCAAATAATAACTTCAAATTAGCATTTCACCTAGGACTTTATGGTTTCAGAGCATTTGTCAAGAATGCTCACTAATGTTTTGCCAAAAGAGCAAGACACAGATACTAAACAGTGATATGCAAAGTGATAGTGGCGATGTACTTGATGAGTACTTGAAGTACTAATGACACCAGGTACTTGGTACAATACTTTAAGTATAATTTTGATGTACTTTGCCCATCACTGATTGCAACGAATGATAGGGTTATCGCCTCTGATTCAAATAAAGACAGAGGGGCGTACGCCTTTTTCTGTCAATTACTAAATATTCAAACTGACACAAAAAGGCGTACGCCCCTCTCTCTCCGAATCAGAAGTGATAATCCTATCATTCTTGGCAATCGTTGGAGCACAGCATGCTATGCGGTGAAGTTAGAGTGTGGGTAACACAGTTCGAGAATACAGGCTGTCGCAACCCTCCGAGAAATCGCGCACATGTAGACTCTAAAAACTAAACGTCACCACATAGCACGCTCTGTGCCAACCATTGCAGCGAATGATAGGGTCATCGCTTCTGATTCCAAGAGAGAGAGAGGGGACGTACGCCCTTTTGTGTCAGTTTGGATATATGATAATTGCACAAAAAGGTGTACCCCCTGTTTATCTTGTAATCAGAAGCGATAACCGCTATCATTGTCGGCAACGGTTGGGGGCACAGCGTCTTATGCGGTGAATTCTCTTTTTAGAGTGTAGGTAACAGCAATTCGAGAATACCGGCTATCGCAAGCCCCCGAGAAACCCCGAACATGTACACTCTAAAAACTGAACCTCACCGCATAGCGCGCTCTGTGCCAACCATTGCAACGAATGAGGGTTAGCGCTTCTGATTCGAAGAGAGAGAGAGAGGGACGTACACCTTTTTGTGTCAATTATCATATATCCAAACTGACACAAAAGGGCGTACGCACCTCTCTCTCTCTTGGAATCGGAAGCGATGGCGCTATCACTCTTGGCAATGGTTGGAGCACAGCGTGCTATGCGGTGAAGTTCTGTTTTTAGAGTGTAGGTAACACAATTTGAGAATACCATGTATCGCAACCCCCGAAAAATCACGCACATGTACACTCTTAAAAATGAACTTCACCGCATAGCACGCTTCTAGCCAACCATAATCTCGAATGATATCGTTATCTGCCCTTATTTGTTGAAAACGGGAGGCGTACGCCTTTTTTGTGTGCTGTTCATAATTGTCACAAAAAAGGCGTACGCCTACCGTTTCAACAAATCAGGGCAGATAACGATATCATTCGAGATTGTGGTTGGCTAGGAGCGTGCTATGGGGTGAAGTTCATTTTTAAGAGTGTACAATCTAAAAACTGAACTTGATAGGGTTATCTCTTCTGATTCCGAGAGAGAGGGGCGTGCGCCTTCGAATCAGAAGCGATAACCCTATCATTCTTGGCAATGGTTGACGGAGAGCATGCTATGCGGTGAACTTCAGTTTGTACACTCGGAAAAATGAACTTCACCGCATAGCACACTGCTAACCAACCATCATCTCAAATGATATCGTTATCTGCCCTGATTTGTTGAAAACGGGAGGCGTACGCCTTTTCTGTGACAATTATGAACAGCATAAGTGTCACAAAAAAGGCGTACGCCTCCCGTTTTCAACAAATCAGGGCAGATAACGATATCATTCGAGATTATGGTTGGCTAGGAGCGTGCTATGTGGTGAAGTTCATTTTTTAAGAGTGTAGAGTGTTGTTGTATCTGAAACAGTGAGAACGCGTAGATGTAAACAGTAACTTCATGTTTTAAGTGCACTCCACCGCAGACACAAAGAAATCACATCTGCAACACACCGACGTTTGACTTGAATACGTCTTGAAAATCGGGAATAGTGTGTCACCTTGGATTGTCCAACAACTCGAAAGGTGTTATTTTTGAGACTCAACCTGTCAATCGAGCCACGGACACGGCACTGAACCGGATCCCGCGCCTCGTAGCAATGACAACGGCGAGGAAGTCCCAGAGTGGAGGAAGACGAAAAAGAAGTGGCAAAGGAGTGGCAACCTGGGCAGGAGCTCACGAGAAGAGGGCCCCTGAGTTCCCCTTGACCTCGTAATCTGTAAAATCTGGAAGGTTGAAAGCGATAAGAAAACCGGCCTCAACCTTGATGTTTGTGTTCAAATGGTGATTCGCTCTGTCGTCATCCTGAGCGCAGATGCCTTCTTTGCGTTACTAAAAGTACACAAGCACTATAGGCTACATTTCAGGAGATCCGTAGTGAACTACAAGACTCATCTCTGGCGATGTCTAGGTAATCAGCTCGCAATTCCTTAGTTCGTGGCTAATGAAAGGCATCGCGCCTTAGTAATAGAATGGTTCGGGCCATATGAACGAATGCGGAGCGCTCTCGTTTCTATTGCGCGAGAAAAGAAGAGCCAAGGCAGAAGCCCAGTAAACAACTCGACTGCAGACTGCTTCCATTTCGGAGTCAATGCGTACATAATGCAACAAACGCGCCGTTGCCAAGGAACTAGAGGCTCCGCCAACGAGCATCGTTGTCCGTTCCACACCTATCGACGGTTGACAAGCTGCATGCATCCACTTCGAGAGGTCTCTAAATCACAACGACTTCTAGCACGCTTGTAGAGTGTGTTGGCATCGGGTTCCTATTCGACATGAAGCTAGTGATCAGCAGCCAGTTCGACATGTTGAGGGGTTTCTTCAGAGGGTTACTTCAGAGTGTGTGCGACTTGTAAGATGTCACTGGAAGGTGGCAAGATACCGGCTATGTCGGTGGCAAAATGGTTCAAGTACCCACCAAAGCCGGATCACTTACCACCGATGGATAGGATCGCGGAAGGACTCATAACGCCGCGGCTACCGTTCGTTCAAATACGGAAGCTGAAGCACGAGTGTAACTATGCGATCGTGAGGCCATAGTCGTCACGTGCACGTCGATGTGAACATCACCACCACGCGATGATGGTCATGCAGTTGCCCTGCAGGCTTGAAGGTGATTGTGCCATCAACGTTAATTTCTTGAAGTCATTATTGCTACAGCTTTAATATCAAGAAGAATCAAGAGTCCACGTACCTGAGCGGCTTGCTCAGAATGGCCTTTGTCAACGAGTGGTTCAGGTACCTTATATGTCAGCATCTGTATAGTCAGTACTGTATACATAAATATGAACCTTTACGGCATTCGGTGGTGTTTTTGAGAGAGCTAGTTGGAGCGGAGCGCACCCGATTATGTAGGCGACGTCCGCGTGTATCGTGGAGGCGATGAGCGAATACGACCCGGTGAGATCGTCATGGTGAGAGATGGTCATGCGCCGCTATACCATGCTGAACAAGGAGCACTGTCTGGACACATGTGGGTAAACATAATGGGCCCATATTAACGACGTGCACACGGAGCTCTCCTTACAGGTCATCTGCTATGGTGTGCTCAGACGCTTCTCTCTGGACGTCACAGTTACCTAATCTTGGTGGCTACCGGCAACACACGGTGTAGCAGCGATGGTAAACGCGTGACCTCAGCATGATTTGTTCATGGATACGAAAATGCTTAGCCTGCGCGTCGTATAGACGGCATCTACAACACCCTCCCATGTATGCCTCAACAACTCAGTCAACTACCGTGCTGATAGGAAACGATACATCTTCGCAGTGATCCGGTAGTTGGGAAAACCAACAATGTTGCTCACGCTGAACGCCAGTGGGACACGATGGACCAAGGTGCTCACAATACGCACATGTTGGGTGATATATTAAAGGAAATTTCTGCGGTGGGAGATCTGATGCGCAGTATGTGGTACCATTTGGTCAAGGAGCCCCTGCGTACTTCCTGCGTGTGCTTCAACGAACTGGTCAATGTGATCATGTATATGCTGCAGAGCAAGGCGAAACACAACACGTGCGGGAGCCATCGTGTCGTCGATACTTCCAACGCAATAGAGTTTCAACATCGCGGTAGCCTGCACGCTCACATACTGCTGTTGCTCCACCGAGACCCCAACAAAGTGACAGGACGCCATGCCTGCGACTGAGCGCCTAGTCAACGATCTGTGCTCTGTCAGTCGCGACGATCTGCTCAGCGAGTTGTACAAAAAAACAGGTTCACAAGCTATCGTTCACCTGCGCTAAACGTGGCGAGCTGACTTGTCGTTTCAACATGCCGTCCTGACAGACTAAAAACAATGATAACTTCTAAATCAGAGCATAGGATGAGTAGGAAGGGCAGAGGATAGGAGCAGCACGTGAAGCACACTTTGAAGCACATAGAAAACGCCGTTCTGCGGTATACAGACGAAGACGGCGGCTTCGTGCTTGTGTGGCTCGCCTTCAGAGATTCCACTATGGACGCCAACATCGGAGTGAAGGCGCAACCGTTCGTGCTCTCGAGTGCTCCTGCGTCGGGCCCAACTTGGACTATCATAGACAGGCGAACTGCGAAGGCTCCGCGAGTCGGTAACGCCATGTGCAGACCAATACAGTTTCCTCTGGTCCCGCTTATGCCATTACGATACACAAGTTACAGGATGGCACTTCTGATGAGATCGTGCATGCACAGTACCACAAGCCTCAGTGGAACCAAGTCGTGTACGTGCTCCTGAACCCCAGTGGACATGCATAGGCGGGCTGTATCTCACCAACCAGAAAGGCGACTTCAGATTCCACCACGGGCTCGGCAGTACGACTCCAAACGTGAAAGAGGCGCGCGATGAGATGCTGTTTACTGAATCACAAGTTGGCCATGCAAACCAGTACACACGAGTCCCTCTGTGACGCCGCTCTGGTCGACGAAACAACGATGGGAATAATAGTTCCCAGCATGAATGTGGAGTGTCTAGTAGTACATCTGCACATGTGTGATACACCGAAAACCAGACTACTTCATGTGCAACGATTATTGGATGTTCCCACGACTACCCACGATTGAGCTTGATGTTTTTCGAGTTTCACGGTCGAGAAACGCTATCTCCTCTAACAAGCCGTCTATCTCCTCCGGAGCTGGCGCTGTAGCCATGTACAGCAGTGTCAAGAGCAACCACCTAATGCGTGCTCATTGTTCACACGCTCAACCAGATCGAGCTATGCGACATCGGCGACATAAGCTTCGCTGAGTTCTCCGTTGGACCGTTTTAACTTTCTTTAGCCTCTGTCTACATCCATCCCGGAGTCTACAAGATTAATATGGAAGCCTTTGTCTTCCAATCGTTCTATGGGTACTCCAGTTCGCACATAAGCTGACACCGAACACAATTCGCAACACCACGATGGCCATCATGCTCATCCTTCAGTTCAGCGTCGATGTATCCAAGTCTACATCGCTGTTGGTGTAGCTGAAGCAGAGTACGGTTTCAGAGACGCAGAGTCTCTGCCAACGACGCTTTGAAATACATATTATCGAAATTACATTACATCGAAATATATTTGACATTTGCATTTCAATGTGAGCAGCATGCTCACGTAAGTTACTTCGGTTATCATCGTCCAATCTTACACAAGCTAGTGTGTAAGAGCTTTAAGTAAGTGCAGCTCACGTCGTTCTCACATGTAATGGAAAATCCTAGCGGTAGTAGCCCGACACTACCTATCCCCGTGTTTAGCAATCCAGAAGATGTGGGTTCGAGTCCTACAGCTGGCTAATCTTTTCAACTATCCCCAAATTTTTGTCAATTATAGCACGCGAAGATACTACCATTACACAAATGGCTGCCCTCATTATCTCTAAGAAGCGTGCGCGAGAGTTCGCATGGCAGTTACAGTTGCATTAATTCAACGTAAAGTGAAAGGAAACAAACATCGCCCCCAACCAATCCTCTCCAGAAAAACGCATCCACGTACTAAACGGTGTACAGTAAATTCCCACTGCTCGGACACACTCTGCCCGCGACGCTTTCCGCCGCGACTTCCTCCCCTCCCCTCCCCCCGACTTCCCTCCGGACGTGCCGCGCTCCGCGATGCTAGCTACGCGCCGAAGCGGTTACGCGACGCCCGCGTCGCGCTTTCGTCTCGGGGCGCTGGGAATATCCCGTACACTGTGAAAAATCCGGATACGTTTCTCGAACGGCTGCGGTTGGGCGCCTTCTGTTTGACTTGAACTGTAACCGTAACGCGAATGCTCGGGCGTGTTCGTAGGGAGAGTGACAGGGCAGACATCGGTGCACAAGTGTGGACGCATTTCACAGATATGTTGCAGTTATCTTAAAGCTAATGCAAAGACTCACGGACAGCAGAATGCTAACGTAATAGCTAAGAGTTATCACATCTCTGAACGAGGTGCAGTACCCTTCAACGTTAACCTGTGTAAGATTGGACAATGATAACCGAAGTAATTTACGTAAGACATGCTGGCCACATTCAAAGACCTCACAAACGTCAAATATATTCGCTTAGGTCCAAGCGTAGAGTGCAAGCCTTTTGCGTATTTCAAACCGAACTCTGAACAGCAATACGTCAACAGCGACGTACTCTTGGATACATCGAAGCTGAAGACACGGCTGAGCATGACGGGCGTCGTGGTGTTGGGACTTGCGTTCGGTGTCAGCGATGTATCATACGATCGTGTGTACGAACACCACAGAACGATTGGAAGAGAAAGGTTTCGATATTGACGACAGCATGGGCGTACCCAAAAGCTGCAAGAAAGTTGGATGGTCTGACGGAGACCTCGACGAAGCTCATCTCGTCGATGTCGATTAGCTCGATCCGGCTGAGAGTTTGAGCGATGGGCGCATAAGCAGGGCACACAGTGGCACTCTTGCCGCTGTTGTAGCTCGCTGCAGTGCCATCACTCCGGGCGATTTCGGAGGAGAGAGATTGTGTTTCTCGACACCTGCAACTCGAATCGATCAAGCTCGATGTGGTGGTTGTGGGACATCCAAGTCTCGTTGCACATGAGCTAGTCTGGCTTTCAGAGTATCATATTTGTGCAGATCTGTTTGCTGCGTGCTACAAGAGTCTGCCCAATCATGCTGGTGACTACGATAGCCATCATAGTTATATCGACCACAGCGGCGTCAGAGAAGGATTCGGGTGTACTGGTTTGCGTGGGCAGCTTGTGACTCACTAAACAGCAGTACTCATCGCGCATGTCTCACGTCTGAACTCGTACTGCGGAGACTGTTGTGTAATTTGGAGACTCCTCTCTGGTTGGTGACACATAACTCGCCTATAGATTTGGCTTTTCCCATGGTGATGTACAAGACTTGCTTTCCGCGGAGACTTGTGGTATTGAAACACGATCTCATGAAACGTACCATCCTGCCACTTGCGTATCGTGGCGGCACAAGCAGTCACCACAGGAACTGTATTAGTCTGCACATGACGTAACTGCCTAGCGGTGCGCTAGTTCGCTCGCTGGTTCGCTCGCATGGCTGTGGGAGTCCAAGGTGGACCAAACGCAGAAGCACTCGAGAGCAGGAGCGTTGCGCCTTCGCTCTGGTGTTGGCGTCCGCAGTGATGTCTGGGAAAGCGAGACACAAACGCACGAAGCCTTAATCTCTATATGTATCCCTGCATAACAGCGCACCTTCGAAGTGCTTAAGAGTGCCGATCGCTCTGTCGGCCTCTACATCCTCGATGTTTATGTAGACACTCGCTTCACAAGTACGGCAACGCACCATTCTATCACATTCGTTCCGTGCAGTTTATGCTGACACTCAGCCGCCCAGAGCATCGTCTCTGTAACCCGTGAACCAGGTCCGCGGCGTGATGGCCTGCGAGTTACAGGCCGTGTACATTGTGGTTTTAATTGATTGAGACGCATCCGTTGGGCACGAGGCTAGAGCCTGTCTAGAGCGGAGGCGCGATCGATCGCACTCATCTCTTCCGGAGTTCCAGCGATACTCGTTGTCTATCCGGTGAGTGGACCGGAGAAGAGGGTGTTGTTCTGTCTCACGACATGATCCAATGGTACTAGTGCACATGTTGGTGGATGTGGGCTCTTAGTAGTCTTGCTTGCCAATTACGTTGCTATCCTTTGCGAACGACTAGTAACTGCTCCTATCCTTTACAACTTTCGAAGTGATCATGTTTGCTACGAGTACGGTATGTTGAAACGACAAGTTGCCTCCTTTGCTGCAGGTGAACGTGTGCTTGTGAACCTGATTTTGGTACAGCTCGCCGGCTGACAGAGCACAGATTGTTGACAGGCGTTCAGTCCTAGGATGGAGTCGCCCTTTCACGTCCACTTGGACTCCTTGGAGCCGCAGCAGTATGTGAGCGTGCACGCTTGCGATTTTGAAACTGTATGCGTTGGAAGTAATCGACGACGCGATAGCGCCCGAACAGGTTCTGCTTCTGCTTCCGGTTGCTGTGCAGTATGCACATGATCACGTCGACCAGTTTGTTGACATACGTGCAGCGTTTAAAATAGGTGGGACCTTGCTGACCGAATTGCATCGCATCCACGTCAAATCTCCCACCCGCACTAATTTCCTCGAGCTCAGTCTCGGCTGTATTGTGAGTAACCTGGGCCAACGGTTGGTGCTCCCAACTGCCGGATCATTGCGAAGAGGTATCGTTACCTATCGGTCTGGTAGTTAACTCAGTTGGGGTTTGATTTGAGGAACAAGAGATTATATTCTACGCGTTGGTCTAAGCACTGTCGGTCCGTCTTGTGATGCTTTCACATGATGCAAGCATGAGAAGGGGCTCTAAAATAAAGACGACGTGCAGCACAAAGCATTTTAATAGCATGTACAAGATATGCTGAGGAGTATCGTCTCTGCCGATCGCTGCGCTGTCTTGCTTGTAGCCTTTATGTACGGCGTAACTAAGACGTCAGTGGCAAAGAGTCTCAGAACACCTTAAAAGATGTCAGGCAAGGAGAGTTCCATCTCGTGCACGTAGTAATATTGTTGAAGGGCGATTGCACTGACCCGGGATATGTCCTTGCACTGATCCTCATTCCAGAACAAGTTGTACTGGCGAGCGGCCAAGACCCTCCGACTTGTGTTCACTCAAACGCCTCCACACACACCCGCGCGTCGTTCATCCTTCGGGTGCGCCTTGATCCGCTCCAAATAGCCCTCTCGTTAACGCCGTCGAATGCTGCAAAGTCCACATTTATACCGTACTCGCGTCAGAGAGGCTAATCCATGAGGTATCTAATCCCACTGCTTGACAAACAAAGCCAATCAGATACGTAGAACGGTGTATAAGGCTCTTCTTGGTATTAATATCAAGAATGAGCCTCGAAGGCATAAGCACCTGCGAGCCTGCAGCGTAACTGCATGACCAAGTTACTCACATCTACAGGCCAACGACAACTAGCCGCACGATCGCATTGTTGCCCTCGTCCTGAACCGCAATATTTTGGATGAAAGGTAGCCGC
This sequence comes from Ornithodoros turicata, assembly GCF_037126465.1. NCBI lineage: Eukaryota > Metazoa > Arthropoda > Arachnida > Ixodida > Argasidae > Ornithodoros > Ornithodoros turicata. The sequence goes on along the minus strand of NW_026999348.1, from coordinate 341,151 downwards.
GGTGAGACGAGTCCCGCCAGAATAAGATGCAGCGGCGGTAGGTGGTCCGGCTTAGGTGGGCACCTTGCCAACCTCCAGTGACTTCTTCAGGTCGCAGATACTGTGAAGTATCCATAACGTCGTCGCTGCAGCCAGCAAACGCCTCCAGCAAGACGTCACACTGGTTGCTGGTCACTGTCTTCAAATGGAATTGGAACGAGGGCACATTTGCATAAAAGTTGAGTACGAGGCTTTCACTCATTCTCAATAGCTGTGAAAGTGCACTGCGAAGGCTATTGAGAGTGAGTCTGGGACTCGTACTGAACTTTATGCAACGAGCCCATGATGCCATGACCTACGCTACAAGCGTGCCCGAACTTGTGGGTGAAAGGTGGGTGGGTGGATAAAAGACAAGTGAGTAGGTCCGCAGCTTGTCAACAGTTAGGTGCGCAATGCACAAGCGACGCTCGTTGGCGGAGCCTCTACTTCCATGGCAACTGCGCCTCCACTCTTTTGTGGACGTGTGGGCTCAGTGTGGTATGCGGTGAAGTTGCGGTAACACAATTCGAGAATACCTGCTATCGTAACCCCCCGAGAAACCACGCACATGTATAATCTAAGAACTGAACTTCCGCATTGCACACTCTGTGCCAACCATTGCCAATGAATGATAGGGCTTATCGCTTCTGATTCGAAGACAGAGAGGGACGTAGGCCTTTTTGTGTCAATTATCATATCCCCAAACTGACACAAAAAGGCCTACGTCCCTCTCTGTCTTCGAATCAGAAGCGTAACCCCTGTCATTCTTGGCAATGGTTGGCACAGTGCGTGCTAGTGTGTATGTGAAGTTGTGTTTTTAGAGTGAAGGTAACACAATTCGACAATACCGGCTATCGCAACCCCCCGAGAAATCACGCACATGTATGTACCCTCTAAAAACTGAACTTCGCTGCATAGCGCGCTCTGCGCCAACCATTGCAATGAATGATAGGGTTAGCGCTTCTGATTCGAAGAAAGAGAGAGGGGCGTACGCCTTTGTGTGTCAATTACCATATCCCCAAACTGACACAAAAACACGTACGCCCCTCTCTTTCTTTAAAATCAGAAGCGATAACGCTATCATTCTTGGCAATGGTTGGAGCGCAGCGTGCTATGCGTTGAAGTTCTGCTTTTAGAGTGTAGGTAACACAATTCAAGAATACCTGCTATCGTAACCCCCCGAGAAACCGCGCACATGTACAATCTAAAAACCGAACATCACCCCATAGCCACGCTCTGTGCCAACCATTGCAACTAGTGATGGGCAGTACTTGAAGTACCAAGTACTCAAATAGTACTTTAAGTACAGTTCTGTGTACTTGTACTTTACTTTAAGTACATGTTGAATTGTGTACTTCGTACTGTACTTAGAATACGTGTTCGAGTACTTTCCCATCAAGTACTCAGGTACCCAAATTTGGACTCCAGACAAAAGGGTGCCAGAAATGTACCCTACTAAAAGCGCTAAAATGACAACACGAAGACGAAAACACACAGATAGGGCTATTTCTCTGAGTTTTCGTCTTCTTGCCATCATTTTAGTGCTTCTAGTGACATGCGATACCAAAATTCCCAGTATGACATTTTACCAAAAGGGATTTTTGTACTTTTAAAGAGCATATTCGTTGAAGCGAATCTATTGCTGGTAGGCTTAAAGTGTTGAAAAAAGTATCAACTCTTCTATGATTGAGTGAAATGAATGGAATGCAAAGACACGCACACATTATGACACTGTAACCGGCAGCACAATGACTTGGTCAAATGTCATTTCAGCTCTCCCAACGCAAGGTTCTATGCTTTTTGATATCGTTTCCTTCATAATCAATTTAATAACACAATTCGAGAATACAGGCTATCGCAACAATCCGGAAAATCGCGCACATGTACACTCTAAAAACGAAACGTCACCACATAGCACGCTCTGTGCCAACCATTGCAACGAATGATAGGGTTATCGCTTCCGATTCCAAGAGAGAAAGGAACGTACGCCCTTTCGTGTCAATTACCATATCCCCAAACTGACACAAAAAGGCCTACGTCCCTCTCTGTCTTCGAATCAGAAGCGATAACCCTGTCATTCTTGGCAATGGTTGGAGCGCAGCGTGCTATGCGGTGAAGTAGTGCTTTTAGAGTGTAGGTAACACAATTCGAGAATACCTGCTATCGTAACCCCACGAGAAACCACGCACTTGTACAATCTAAAAACCGAACTTCTGCATAGCACACTCTGTGCCAACCATTGCAACGAATGATAGGGTTATCTCTTCTGATTCGAAGACAGAGAGGGACGTAGGCCTTTTTGTGTCAATTATCATATATCCAAATTGACACAAAAAGGGGTACGCCTCTCTCGCTATTCGAATCAGAAGCGATAACGCTATCATTCCTTGCAATGGTTGGCACAGAGCGTGCTATGCGATGAAGTTCTGTTTTGAGAGTGTAGGAACACAATTCGACAATACCGGCTATCGCAACCCCCCGAGAAATCACGCACATGTATGTGCACTCTAAAAACTGAACTTCACTGCATAGCACGCTCTGTGCCAACCATTGCAACTAGTGATGCGCAGTACTTGAAGTACCAAGTACCCAAGTAGCACTTTAAGTACAATTCTGTGTACCTGTACTTTTCTTTAAGTACATTTGGAATCGTGTACTTCGTACTGTACTTAAAATACTTTTTCGAGTACTTTCTCATCAAGTGTTAAAGTACCCAAATTTGGACTCCAGACAAGAAGGGTGTCAGAAATGTACCCTACTAAAAGCGCTAAAATGACAACACGAAGACGAAAACACACAGATAGGGCTATTTCTCTGAATTTTCGTCTCCTTGCCATCATTTTAGTGCTTCTAGTGAAATGCGATACCAAAATTCCCAGTATGACATTTTACCAACAGCGATTTAGTGCTTCTAGTGAAATGCGATACCAAAATTCCCAGCATGACATTTTACCAAAAGCGATTGGTCACAAGAGCATATTTGTTGAAGCAACTCTATTGCTGGTAGGCTTAAAGTGTTGAAAAAAGTATCAACTCTTCTATGATTGAGTGAAATGAATGGAATGCAAAGACACGCACACATTATGACACTGTAACCGGCAGCACAATGACTTGGTCAAATGTCATTTCAGCTCTCCCATTGCAAGGTTCTATGCTTTTTTATATTGTTTCCTTCATTGGCAATTCATAATCAATTTATATCACAATGTGTGATTGCATTACAGGATGAACACTCTGAAAGACACACATGCTTTCATTTTTACAATTTGCGTTTTTTGAATTGGTCACAAGGATTGCATTGCTGCATATCACAGTTTGTATAACAATGAAGGCTTACATCGTGTTTCATCCTCTTTAATTTTCTTCATATTCTTTTTTAAACATGTTGTATTTCAAAAAGCAGCAAGGAATGCTCAGAAATGTATAATCTCTGTCGGCTTATATTTTTCCCCTGAAATTACCTAGCCTCCTATACCCGAAGCTTAGTACCGGAACACCACACTAGGCGGGTGATCTTGGATCAGTCAGGGTATAATACTATTTTGCATAATCACAGCACAGCTGACTGATTACCTCTCTACATGTAACTGCAAATAATAACTTCAAATTAGCATTTAACCTAGGACTTTATGGTTTCAGAGCATTTGTCAAGAATGCTCACTAACGTTTTGCCAAAAGAGCTAGACACAGATACTAAACAGTGATATGCAAAGTGATAGTGGCGATGTACTTGATTAGTACTTGAAGTACTTTGCTTAGTACTCTGTACTTTACTTGAAGTACTAATGACACCAGATACTTGGTACAATACTTTAAGTATAATTTTGATGTACTTTGCCCATCACTGATTGCAACGAATGATAGGGTTATCGCCTCTGATTCAAATAAAGAGAGAGGGGCGAACTGACAACAAATTCAAACTGACACAAAAAGGCGTACGCCCCTCTCTCTTCGATTCTTGGCAATAGTTGGAGCACAGCATGCTATGCGGTGAAGTTGTGCTTTTAGAGTGTAGGTAACACAATTCGACAATACCGGCTATCGCAACCCCCCGAGAAATCACGCACATGTATGTACACTCTAAAAACTAAACGTCACCACATAGCACGCCCTGTGCCAACCATTGCAACGAATGATAGGGTCATCGCTTCTGATTCCAAGAGAGGAAGGGACGTACGCCCTTTTATGTCAATTGCCATATCCCCAAACTGACACAAAAAGGCCTACGTCCCTCTCTGTCTTCGAATCAGAAGCGATAACCCTATCATTCTTGGCAATGGTTGGAGCGCAGCCTGCCATGCGGTGAAGTTGTGCTTTTAGAGTGTAGGTAACACAATTCGAGAATACCTACTATCGTAACCCCCCGAGAAACTACGCACATGTATAATCTAAAAACCGAACTTCCGAATAGCACAGACAGAGAATGACGTAGGCCTTTTTGTGTCAATTATCATATATCCAAATTGACACAAAAAGGGCTACGCCCCTCTCGCTATTCGAATCAGAAGCGATAACCCTATCATTCCTTGCAATGGTTGGCACAGAGCGTGCTAGTGTGTATGTGAAGTTGTGTTTTTCGAGTGTAGGTAACACAATTCGACAATACCGGCTATCGCAACCCCCCGAGAAATCACGCACATGTATGTACCCTCTAAAAACTGAACTTCACTGCATAGCGCGCTCTGTGCCAACCATTGCAACGAATGATAGGGTTATCGCTTCTGATTCGAAGAAAGAGAGGGACGTAGGCCTTTTTGTGTCAATTATCATATGTCCAAATTGACACAAAACGGCGTACGCCCCTCTCGCTATTCGAATCAGAAGCGATAACCCTATCATTCCTTGCAATGGTTAGCACAGAGCGTGCTATGCGATGAAGTTCTGTTTTGAGAGTGTAGGAACACAATTCGACAATACCGGCTATCGCAACCCCCCGAGAAATCACGCACATGTATGTACCCTCTAAAAACTGAACTTCACTGCATAGCGCGCTCTGTGCCAACCATTGCAACGAATGATAGGGTTATCGCTTCTGATTCGAAGAAAGAGAGGGACGTAGGCCTTTTTGTGTCAATTATCATATGTCCAAATTGACACAAAACGGCGTACGCCCCTCTCGCTATTCGAATCAGAAGCGATAACCCTATCATTCCTTGCAATGGTTAGCACAGAGCGTGCTATGCGGTGAAGTTCAGTTTGTAGATTGTACATGTGTGTGATTTCCCGTGGGGTTGCGATAGCCGGTATTCTCGAATTGTGCTACCTATACAATAGAACTTCACCGCATAGCACGCTGTGCTCCAACAAGAATGATAGGCTTACCAGTTCTGATTCGAAGAGGGAGAGAGGGGCGTACGCCCTTTTCTATAAATCATCATATATAGAAAGTTGACACAAAAAGGAGTACGCTCCTCTCTCTTTCTTCGAATCAGAAGCGATAACCCTATCCTTCCTTGCAATGGTTAGCACAGAGCGTGCTATGCGGTGAAGTTGTGTTTTTAGAGTGTAGGTAACACAATTTGAGAATACCGGGTATCGCAACCCCCCGAGAAATCATGCCCATGTACAGTCTAAAAACTGAACTTCACCAATTACCCCGCCCCTCGTAGCAATGACAACGGCGAGGAAATCCCAAAGCGAAGGAAGACGAAAAGGAAGTGGCAAAGGAGTGGCAACCTGGGCAGGAGCTCACCAGAAGAGGGCCCCTGAATTCCCCTTGACCTTTTAATCTGTAATATCTGGAAGGTTGAAAGCGATAACAAAACGGGCCTCGACCTCGATGTTTGCATTCAAAGGGTGATTCGCTCTGTCGTCACCCTGAGCGCAGATGCCTTGTTTGCGTTGCTAAAAGTATACATTTCAGAAGATCCGTAGTAAAGTGCATGACTCATCTCTGGCGATGTGAAGGTCCTCACCTCGAAATTCCTTAGTTTGTGGCTAATGAAAGGCATCGCGCCTTAGTAAAAAGAATGGTTCCTGCCATATGACGAATGCGGAGCGCTCTCGTTTCTATTGCGCGAGAACGAAGAGCAGAGGCAGAAGCCCAGTAAACAACTGGACTGCAGACTGCTTCCATTTCGGAGTCGATGCGTACATAATGCAACGAACGCGCAGTTGCCACAGAACTAAAGGCTCTGCCAACGAGCGTCGTTGTCCGTTTCACACCTAACGGCGGTTGACAAGCTGCATGCATCTACTTCGAGAGAGATGCATCTACTGCATGCATCTACTCACAACGATTTCTGGCACGCTTGTAGAGTGTGATGGCATCGAGTTCCAATTCGCCATGAAGCCAATGATCAGCAGGCAGTTCGACGTCTTGAGGGGTTTTCCCGCACTGGCGATGACGTGACGACTTGTAAGATCCCACTGGAAGGTGGCGAGATACCAGATATGTCGGTGGCAAAATGGCTCAAATACCCACCAAAGCCGGCTCACTTACCACCGTTGGATAGGATCGCGGACATGATGGCTAAAAGCAAGACGGCGCAGCGATCCCATAGACGTTACCCCTCAGGATATCTTGTACATGGCTATCAAAATGCTTTTTTACTGCACGTCGTCTTTATTTTAGAACCCGTTCTCATGCATGCATCATGTGAAAAGCATCACAAGACGGACCGACAGTTCTTAGACCAACGTGTAGAAAATAATCTCTTGTACCTCAAATCAATCCCCAACTCAGTTAACTACCAGGCCGATAGGAAACGACACCTCTTCGCAATGATCCGGCAGTTGGGAGAACCAACGATTTTCTTACGTACAGCGCCAGCGAGACGTGTTAGCCCAGGTTACTCACAATACTGCGACCTCGAGGAAATTAGTGCGGTAGGAGATTTGACGTGGATGCGATGCAATTCGGTCAGCAAGGTCCTACCTACTTTCAACGCTGCACGTATTTCAACAAACTGGTCGACGTGATCATGTGCATACTGCACAGCAAGCGGAAGCAGAAGCAGAACCTGTTCGGGCGCTATCGCGTCGTCGATTACTTCGAATGCATACAGTTCCTAAATCACAAGCCTGCACAGTCACATATTGCTGCGGCTCCAAGGAGACCCAGACGACGTGACAGGCGACTCCATGCCTAAGACTGTACGCCTGGTCAACGATCTGTGCTCTGTCAGCCGGTGAGCTGTCCCAAACTCAGGTTCACAAGCACACGCTCACCTACAGCAAAGGAGGCAACTTGTCCTTTCAACATACCGCACTTCTAGCAAACCATGATGACTTCGAAATCATAAAGGATAGGAGCAGTCCCTGTTGAAAAAAAGCCAAATAGGTTGTATGCGATCCTATTTATCCTATACAAATTGATGTAGGATCCTTTATGTCCTATTTTGTATCATGTGGGAGAGTTGTGGGATCCTACATGTCCTATATTAATTCACATATAGGTGAGTCATAGGATCCTACATGTCTCATATTAGGCTATGTAGGAGAGTTGTGGTGTCCTACTTGTCCCATATTCGGCAATATAGGAGAGTTGTAGGACACTACATCGCCTATATCCGGCTACGTAGCAGACTTGTAGGATCCTACAAGGCATCAAAAAGGAGCTATGGGAGATCTTACGTGGCCTGTTTGGTTTCATGTGGGGAGGACGTGGGGAATTATTTTGAGATATGGAAGTGATATATTAACACAGCAACAAACATTATTTGATTCCTTCAAAACAGGGGCCCAGAACGAACTAGTCATATTCAATCATGTTTGCCAACGCGCACACATACGGCAGGTTATCAAGTGCGAATTCTATTAGAACCACTGCAAATGAATATATTTTTTTAGGTTGAAAACAACTGAATGGACTGGTTGCATTCATTTATGGAACATGCATAGAGTATGCCCATTACTAGTCGACGAAACATCAAGCATACAATGATGCGTGCATTCCTTTGAGTACTATTTAAGCACAAACTTCGACAACAGTGCGCAACAGGTCGAGGTGGCGGTTGAACGCCATCGAGCGACATTGCGGTGTCGATGGGGTTTTCGGTCTAATTTCTACGACTAAACCGGTTCTATATGGACGCGGCTTGTTGTGACGGATTCCCCAATCCTTCGCCTTCACGTGCACGCTCACGGCTCGCAGGAAATCCTAAGAGTAGTCGAGATACTTGAAAATTCCAGGCCTCCGTCTGCACTTCCGATACATTCGGAGCTCCGTAACATCCGCCCCGGTGGTCATGTCGACGCCAGAATTTCCGTCCTAGTAGGACATGAGTCGCTCTACGATCGGTCAAATGGAACCATGAGTCGGTCTTTAGCGGTTCGGGGGTTGTGGGCAGAGACGCGTTCGTAACTCTGTTTTTTTAAGCTTTGATGCCCTTTTTCGGACGGAAGCCCGCGTCGGACAGTTTTCACCTTTCTAGAGTGTACTCGCCTCAACTCGGTGAACGTGGCAAAATTTACTACAGCTGTCAAAGTCTTCTGGTTCTCGAGCTACCGGTTTCCGTGTTTACACTCCTCCCAGTACATGGGACTGCCGGCTGTTTTTCCCCTAAAACCGTTTCCATCGCACCTACAGAGTCGTGTTTGACATAGTTTTGAAGCTCTTGACGTGCTCTTTCCAACCGCTTTAATCCCGTAAGCGCGAGACTCTCCGCTTTGCAGTTGGAGGGTCATGGCACTGGCGTCAGCAAGTCTGGCTGACGCCGCTCGGAGACGCTTCCGTGGGTGCCGTTCCTTTAGCGCCGTAATCTCGCTTACCTAACGTCCAATTTACTGGAAATTTTGGATGCGTGTTCTTCGTTCTTTGCTCTACAACTTTTCAATTCGCACCTTCCGTCTATTTACTACAGGTTATGGCGTTATTCCCGAAATTCCTTAGGCTGACTCTCCTTCTGCGCACCTTCGTCCCTGTTTTTAGGTTTGAACCCTGTGGGAGATCTGAATCACCTATTAATGGATTCGTGCACTCCGAACACCGAACGGCTAGAAACTTGCGGGATCTTTTTATCTCTCTCCATTCTCGAGTGAGGACAAACATGGCAAAAGCGGCTCGTTATACATGGGGCTGGGGGCATTTTTTTCGATGTCGGTTGTTTGTTGGCGTAGAAATGTGATTGAAGACTTATTTTGACGGGAAAAACGTCCTCTTTCCAATGGCACTGGTCACCCGTACGCGCGACTTTCTGCTTTCTGGATGTAGCGCGAGGAGAGCATGGTGGAGAGAGCCGTTACAGCCCGGCCAGGCGGCGCCGTTGGAGCTTGGAATTCCTCCAGCTCATTTGGAAGGGAAATCATAGAAGCGTTCGGACGCATGTCCAGAGAGCTCTCGTTCGGGAAGCGTCTTTCGTCGTAGTTTTGGTGGTTTTGGTGCCCCGCAGTGCTGTGACTGTATTTCGTGCCTTACTAGTGGTATCTGGACCTGTTTCTGTGTGTGTACCTTGGAAGACCGAAAGCTGTTGGATTTCGTGAACTGAAGGTTAGTTGTGTGCATGTAATGCCATGTTTCGTGCACCTTTTGCTTTGTATTCTTCCTAGCGTGTGGGTTCCTATAACTTTTTCCGCTCAGTGCGATTATTACCCTATTGTTACCTATTTCCTTATCCTCCATCTGTAATCTTGTGCTCTTACCCTGTTGGTTAACCTGTATCATCACTTAACATCAGGTTGATATAATGTGTGATGCTTCTGCGGCCCTGCTACAGGGTACCGGTGCTCTAAAGATACAGATCTTCCTTTTTTGGTTATTAATTCATAATAACTCAGCTTGTGTCATGCATATTTTCCCCGAGTGTGGAAGGAATATGACAGAATGTAAATAGTTGCGGATATTATAACTCAACGTGCATTGTTTTCACCCTGTTCAGGTAATGCCTTACTGACACCCTTGCTGTAGCCCCAGTTGTCATAGTTAATTGATCTTACTGCTAACAAACAAAGCCATTGTCTTTGGACCTCAAGTAACAGCATATGTGGGAAGTCTGGTTAACCTGTGCACGAGTTTTGGCATATTTTATGTGACACATAATGTATTATCCCTTGTTAAATCTAGCTTCCTAACTCACTTTATTGTTTCAGATGCCTACAAGAAATATATCTTAGAGCTATCATCTAGCATGATCTGTAAAGGTGTTGAAGACGCTGTACATCAGGCAAGAGTGTGATTGTTCAACAGACATGTCACAGGGATGATGAACGATATCAATAAAAAAAAATAGAAGCTGCATGATTTGTTATTTCCTAATATACACAGCACAATAGGGTGCACAAATTATACGGGATCACAACGAGAGACTTGAACCTATTTGCATGTAGGACCCAACGTAGGTCCCACAATCAAATAGGATCCTGTTAATATGTAGGATCGCATTTGCATGTAGGTCCCCCAACCAAATAGGATCCTGTTTATATGTAGGATCGCATTTGCATGTAGGACCCACAATTAAACGGGATCCTATTTGTATGTAGGTTCCTTCATCATGTAGGACCTGGTGTCATAATACCATATGGAGTCAAGTAGGAATTTCCAATAGGGGTATACTAGCCGTTCGCAAAGAATAGCAACGTAATTGGCAAGGAAGACTACTAGGAGCCCATGACATCCACCAACACGTGCACTACTACCCATTGGATCAGGTCGTGAGACAGACCAACACCCTCTGCTCCAGCCCACTCACCCGGAGAGACAACGAGTATCGCTGAACTCCGGAAGAGATGAGTGCGATCGATTCGCGCCTCCGCTCTAGCCGGGTGCTAGCCTCGTGCACAACGGGATGGGTCTCTTTCATTAAAACCACAATGTACATACCTATAACTCGCACGCCATCACAATCCAGTGTGACGGCGGGCCTCTTCACCGGTTACAGAGACGATGCTCTGGCGGCTGCGTGTCAGCATAAACTGCACGGAACGAATGTGGTAGAATGGTGCGTTCCCCTACCTTGTGAAGCGAGTGTCTACATATACATCGAGGAGGGAGAGGCCGACAGAGCGATCGGAACTCTTAAGCACATCCAAGGCGCTCTGTTATGCAGGGATAAAGATAGAGATTAAGGCTTCGTGCGTTTGTGCCTTGTGCGTGTGCTTTCTCAGACGTCACTACGGACGCCAAGACCTGACTGAAGGCGCGACCGCTCCTGCTCTCGAGTACTTCTGCGTTTGGCCCAACTTTGACTACACCCATGCGATCGAACTACCAGCGCATCGCTAGGCAGTTACGTCATGTGTAGACTAATACAGTTCATCTGGTGCCTGCTTGTGCCGCCAGGATACGCAAGTGGCAGCATCGCACGTTTTACGATGTTTGAATACCACAAGTCTCCGCGGAAACAAGTCGTGTAGATCACCCTGAAAAAAGCAAAATCTATAGGCGAGACATGTGTCACGAACCAGAAAGGCGTCTTCAAATTACACAACAGTTTCCACAGTACGAGTTCAGACATGAAAGACATGCGCCATGAGTGCTGCTGTTTAGTGAGTCACAAGCTGCCCACGCAAACCAGCCACCCGAATCCTTCTCTGACGCCGGTGTGGCCGATATAACTATGATAGCTATCGTAGACACCAGCATGATTGGGCAGAGTCTAGTAGCACGCAGCAAACAGATCTGCACCCATATGACACTCCGAAAGCCAGACTACCTCATGTGCAACGAGACTTGGATGTCGCACAACCACCACATCGAGCTTGATCGATTCGAGTTGCTGGTGTCTCTCCTCCGAAATCGCCCGGAGTGATGGCACTGCAGCGAGCTACAACAGCGGCAAGAGTGCCACTGTGTGCCCTGCATATGCGCCCATCGCTCAAACTCTCAGCCGGATCGAGCTAATCGACATCGACGAGATGAGCTTCGTCGAGGTCTCCGTCAGACCATCCAACTTTCTTGCAGCTTTTGGGTACGCCCATGCTGTCGTCAATATCGAAACCTTTCTCTTCCAATCGTTCTGTGGTGTTCGTACACACGATCGTATGATACATCGCTGACACCGAACGCAAGTCCCAACACCACGACGCCCGTCATGCTCAGCCGTGTCTTCAGCTTCGATGTATCCAAGAGTACGTCGCTGTTGACGTATTGCTGTTCAGAGTTCGGTTTGAAATACGCAAAAGGCTTGCACTCTACGCTTGGACCTAAGCGAATATATTTGACGTTTGTGAGGTCTTTGAATGTGGCCAGCATGCCTTACGTAAATTACTTCGGTTATCATTGTCCAATCTTACACAGGTTAAAGTTGAAGAGTTAAGTGTAGTGCACCTCGTTCACAGATGTGACTCCGGCTGTAACCTCTTAGCTCTTACGTTAGCGTTCTGCTGTAACCGCAACATATCTGTGAAATGCGTCCACACTTGTGAACCGGTGTCTGTCCCGTCACTCTCTCTAGGAACACGCCCTAGCATTCGCGTTACGGTTACAGTTCGAGTCAAACAGAAGGCGCCCAACCGCAGCCGTTCGAGAAACGTATCCGGATTTTGCACGGTGTACGGGATATTCCCAGCGCCCGAGACGCGAGCGCGACGCGGGCGTCGCGTGACCGATTCGGCGCGTAGCTAGCATCGCGTCATCGCGGAGCGCGTAACGTCCGAAGGGAAGTCGGGGGAGGGAGGAAGTCGTTGCGGAAAGCGTCACGGTTAGGGAGTGTCCCGAGCACTGAGAATTTACTGTACACTGTACAGTACGTGGATGCGTTTTCTCGAGAGGATTGGTTGGGGACGATGTTCGTTTCCTTTCACTTTAGGTTGAATTAATGCAACTGTAACTGCCACGCGCACGCAGAGTAGTCTCGCACGCTTCTTAGAGATAATGAGGGCAGCAATTTGTGTAATGGTGGTAATCGTCGCGTGCTATGAATGACAAAAAAATCGGGGATAGGCAGTAGTCGGGCTACTATCGCTAGGATTTTGTATCACATCTGAGAACGAGGTGCACTGCACTTACACACTAGCTTGTGTAAGATTGGACGGTGACAACCGAAGTAACTTACGTGAGCATGCTGCTCACATTCAAATGCAAATGTCAAATATATTTCGATGTAATGTAATTTCGATAATATGTATTTCGAAGCACCGTTGGCAGGGACTCTGCGTGTCTCAAATCGTATTCTGCTTCAGATACACCAAGCGCGATGTACACATGGGTACATCGACGCTGAACTCACAGATGAGCATGATGGGAATCGTGGTGTTGCGAATTGTGTTCGGTGTCAGCTTATGTACGAACTGGTAGTACCCATAGAACGATTGGAAGACAAAGGTTTCTATATTAATCTTGTAGACACCGGGATGGATGTAGACAGAGGCAGTTAAACGGTCTCGTGTGTACTGGTTTGCATGGCCAACCTGTGATTCAGTAAACAGCATCTCATCGCGCGCCGCTTTCACGTTTGGAGTCGTACTGCCGAGCCCGCGGTGGAATCTGAAATCGTCTTTGTGGTTGGTGAGATACAGCCCGCCTGTGCATGTCACTGGGGTTCAGGGGCACGTACGCGACTTGATTCCACTGAGGCTTGTAGTATTGTGCATGCACAATCTCATCAGAAGTGCCATCCTGCTACTTGTGTATCGTAATGGCATAAGCGGGCGCCAGAGGAACTGTATTGGTCTCCACATGGCGTTACCGACTAGCGGCGCGCTAGCAGTTCGCCTGTCTATGAGAGTCCAAGTTGGGCCCGACGCAGGAGCGCTCGAGAGCACGAACGGTTGCGCCTTCACTCCGATGTTGGCGTCCATAGTGGAATCTCTGAAGGCGAGCCACACAAGCACGAAGCCACCGTCTTCGTCTGTATACCGCAGAACGGCGTTTTCTATGTGCTTCAAAGTGTAGATCGCTCTGTTAACCACTCATCCTCGACGTCTATGTTGACAGTAATCATGTACGGAAATCCGTTTGCTAGCTTCACAATGTAAGGTGATATGCCCGCCGTCCACTCATCCTGTGCTGTTTATGCCGGCACCTACTCGCCCGAGCATAGTCTCTGTAGCCGATGAATATATCCACGGCCACACTTTGTGATGAATGTTGTTAGCCTGCGAGTTGTAGGCTTGTACGCTGTGGGCTTTGCGAAAGAGACGCGTCGCGTTGGGCACGTTCTTTGGGAAGAACTGACTTGAACGGAAGCGCGACTCGATCGCACTCATCTCCTAGGGGGTTAAGCGATGCTCGGTGTCTATCATGCTGGAGTAGGTCAGAGAAGACTCTGTCTCATCACTTGACCGCTTGTTGGTAGTTCTCATGAGCTCAGAGTACTCCAGCTTGCATTAGATGCTTTTCTGCTCCTATCCTCTGCCCTTCCTACTCATCCTATGCTCTGATTTAGAAGTCATCATTGTTTTAAGTCTTCCAGGACGGCATGATGACGCGACAAGTCACCTCGGCACGTTTAGCGCAGGTGAACGAGTGCTTGTGAACCTGATATTTGAACAACTCGCTGAGCAGATCGTCGCAGCTGACAGAGCACAGATCGTTGACTAAGCGCGCAGTCGAAGGCCTGGTGTCCTGTCACCTTTTTGGGGTCTCCCTGGAGCGACAGCAGTATGTGAGCGTGCAGGCTACCGCGACGTTGGAACTCCATGCGTTGGAAGTAATCAACGACGCGATGGCGCCCGCACGTGTTGTGTTTCGCCTTGCTCTGCGGCATATACATGATTACATTGACCAGTTCGTAGAAGCACACGCAGGAAGTAACAAGTCTACATCCATCCGCTGCGCTCCGCTCCAACTAGCTCTCTCATAAACACCACCGAATGCCGTAAAGTCCACATTTGTGTATACCGTACTGGCTATACAGCTGCTGATATATAAGGTACCTGAACCACTGGTTGACAAAGGCCATTCTAAGCAAGCCGCTCAGGTACGAGGACTTCTTGATTCTTGGTTTGGATTGTGCGGCGTAACTAAGACGTCCAGGGCAAAGAGTCTCAGAACACCTTAATAGATGTCAGACAAGGAGAGTTCCATCTCGTGCACGTCGTAAAAGTGTTGAAGGGGCGATTGCACTGATCCGGGATATGTTCAGACACTGATCCTCATTTCACAGCATGGTGTGCTGGCGAGCGGCCAACACCTCCGACTTGTTTTCGCTCAACGCCTCCACGACACCCGCGCGTCTGTCCATCCTTCGGGTGTGCTCTGGTCCGCTCCAAGTAGTCCTCTCGTTAACCCCGTCCAATGCTGCAAAGTCCACATTTATACCGTACTGGCGACAGAGAGCCTGATCCATGAGGTATTTAACCCACTGCTTGACAAACAAAGCCATTCAGATACGTAGAACGGTGTATAAGTCTCTTCTTGGTATAATATCAAGAATTAGCCTTCAAGGCATAATCACCTTCGAGCCTGCAGAGTAACTGCATGACCAAGTTACATCTACAGGCGCAATGACAACTAGGCGCACGATCGCATTGTTGCCCTCGTTCCTGAACCCCAATATTTGGATGAAAGGTAGCCGCGGAGAGATTAGTCCCGCCACGATCGGATCCAACGGTGGTAGGTGATCTGGCTTAGGTGGGCACTTGAACCCATTTGTTGCCGACATGGGGGGTATCTTTCCAACGTCCAGTGCCTTCTTCAGGTCGCAGGCACTGTGAAGTATCCCTCACGTCGTCGCTGCTGTCAGGACACGCCTCTAGCAAGACGTCACACTGGCTGCTCGTGACTGTCTTGAAATTGAATAGGAACGAGGACACATTTGCATAAATGTTGAGTACGAGTCTTTCACTCATTCTCAATAGCTGTGAAAGTGCACTGCGAAGGTTATTGAGAGTGAGTCTGGGACTCGTACTCAACTTTATGCGAATGAGCCCGATGCCATGACCTACGCTACAAGCGTGCCCAAACTTGCGGGTGAAAGCCGACTCGAAAAACATGTCCGCAGCTTGTCAGCGGTTGTTAGGTACGGAATGCACAGCGACGCTCGTTGACGGAGCCTCTACTTCCATGGCAACTGCGCCTTCGTTCTTTTGTGGTCGTGTGGGCTCCTTCTGGAAGGATTGCGCAATCCTGTTGTTTTCTGAGCTTTTTGTTCGTCTCATCTTACTCATGCGATAGGCCCGGCAGCGTTTCGCATTGGTCACAGCCGGAGCCACTCCCGCACAGTGCCTTTTATTAGTCAGAGACTTAAGCATTTCGAGCTGACGCCGGTGTCGCCGCAGATGAGTCATCCCCTTTGCTACAGGTAACCTCAACGTGTATCCTATAGTGATGTGTACTTTTGGTAACATAAACGAGACAGCTGCGCTCAGCACGAGAGACTGAATCACATTTTGACACCAACTTCGAGGTCGAGACCGATCTCGTTATGACTTTCAACCTTCTAGATACAATAGATTACCACGTCAACGAGAACGCGGGGCCCTTTTCTCGTGAGCCCCTGCCCACCGTTTTTGCCACTTCCTCTTTCTTCATTTTGACCATTTCTCGTCGTTCTTATTGCCATTGGGGTTGGGGTCAGGTTTAGGTACCCTGCCTCTTGGCTTGTGCTTTGAAAATGGCAGTTTTCAAGGCGCTTGGCATTCCAGGATGACATCTCATTGCCGACTTTAACAACGTATTCACGTCAAAAGATCTGTGCGTTGCAGATGTGGCTTCTTTCTGTCTGCGCAGAGGTGTACTCGGAAAATGATGTTGAAAGTTGGGTTGGTAGGGTTTACGTGTGTGGGTTCTCAATGATTGCGATACCACTGGAAGTACCTGACTTCTTCAGGGATCACAATAGCGTGGATTGTGTAAGGTACGTAGTCATCGTGGTAGTTACCTCATTTATGCCAGGGACTGCCACGTGTTGGTGTACGTTACTGAGTGTGTTCTCAAGGGGCAGTATGCATAGAGGGCGATGGAGTATTTTTTACGTATTGTCTTGCTGGATCCGCAATGGAACCCTCCTTTTCTTCGTTCGTGAAAGTGGCAGTAGGTGTGCGCTGAAGAGTTGATCTCTGTAGACGGTGAGCATAACATGTAGGCCCCTGAAATCATTACACAGTCTGTTCACAGTGCAACCCGTTTTGTGCATATTGAGTCAGTGTATGCAATAATCTATAGGTTATTTACAGGTCGTTGCAGTCGTGATTGCGCTGGTTGCAGCCCTGGTTCACACAGGTGACTGTTGCCTAAGTGATATCCCCTGTACGGAAGTGTCTGGGGACGTCGCCGACTTCTTTTCATTCGGGAATCTCACACATAAAACTATTCCTCAACCCCGATCACAGGTTCCTTCTTCGAAACTAGTAACTTCTTGTGTAATAGGTTTAGATCATAGAGAAGAATGGGGGCTTCACACATCCAACGAGATTTACAATGCGGCAAATGAGAAGCTGTAGAAATATGGTGACAGAAATCGTTGTGCAGATTGTCATTAAAATGTGATAGCATCGAATGGTATTCTCCTACAATGAACAGTACAGGTCTGTGGAGTGCTTGACGTACTTGGCAACCACTAGCTCGTCTATGCCTCTCATGAAGGCTCAATATCTAACGCTTCCCTTCACGAATCCCGGGAACCAGTTTTTCTGAAGCTTCTTTTTGTCTGTAGTGAAGTCTGATGACATTCATGGGCATGTTGTGTTCCTTGAGGTTTTCTAATAAGGTAATGCTTGCAGAATAATTGAGTTGGCTTGAGTTTGGCTTTAAGGGATCCTCTTAATCGTGCCGTTAGAGGATCCCGATGTAATGTACACCAGCACGCAGAAGGCTTGGGTGTCCTGTATGGTCGACTTCGACAACGCATATGTGAAGTAACTCCCCCAAACATCCTGGCACTTACCATGGTACGTAGAGCATCCAAATGAAGGCTATTGAGTGATGCTCGTGTGTTATCTATGATGTACACAACTCTTATCAACCAAGCAGATCAGGAGAAAGATGAGTGAGAATGGTTGATTTTGAAGAAGCGCTACGATTAGTCAATAGAAATCCAGAAAAGGGTAATCTTGGATAGAAAACAAGAGCTTGAAATGAAAACAATCAGTGGGAATGGACGGTAGAAACGAAGGGCTGGGAATGGTCGGTAGCAAACAGGCGGTAGGAATGGTAGGTAGAAGAGTGCTATCAACGTTCGATAGAAAACAAGCGCCAGGATCGGTTGCAACCTGCGTGCACGTCAACTCGCAACGGAACTGGAACACATCATGCGGCCTCTCAGCAAATCTCCGCCGACAACAGCAACGACAAATATGTCACTGGTGGCCACACGACAGATCAGCGCGCAGGCCTCAGGCAGCCCGGGAGTTCCCCTCTAAGCTCCCCTCTGAGCCCTATTCGCTTGGCTGGATCAACCAGAGGTGAGCTTCTAAGGCTTCATGAGTTGGACATCTTTCTCATGGGTACATATGAACGCTATTGCCCTAGCTTCTTTCATGAAACTTTCACAATGGGGTGAAGTTTGTTTCGTCAAAATTTTAACCATGCATCTCCCCAGTTCCATAGCGAACGCGACGCCATCCCTAGTGCAGGCTCCAGGGAGTTCGACGCCTCGAGGCTCCTCTCTGGGCCCTATTTGAGTGGCTGGATCCACCAGAGGTGAGCTTCTAAGGCTTCATGAGTTGGACCTCTTTCTCACGGGTACATACGAATGCTATCGCCTCAAGTTTCTTTCATCAAACTTTCACAATGGGGTGAAGTGTGTTTGATCAGAATTTTAACCATGCCTCTCCTCGTTCCATAGTCAACGCGACGCCATCCCTAGTGCAGGCTCCAGGGAGTTCGACGCCTCGAGGCTCCTCTCTGGGCCCTATTTGAGTGGCTGGATCCACCAGAGGTGAGCTTCTAAGGCTTCATGAGTTGGACCTCTTTCTCACGGGTACATACGAATGCTATCGCCCCAAGTTTCTTTCATCAAACTTTCACAATCGGGTGAAGTGTGTTTGATCAAAATTTTAACCATGCATCTCTCCATTTCCATAGCGAACGCGACGCCATCCCTAGTGCAGGCTCCAGGGAGTTCGAAGCCTCCAGACTCCCCTCTGGGACCTGTTTGCGTGGCTGGATCCCCCAAAGGTGAGCTTCTAAGGCTTCATGAGTTGGACCTCTCTCTCACGGGTACATACGAATGCTATCGCCCCTAGCTTCTTTCATGAAACTTTCACAATCGGTGAACTTTGTTTGGTCAAAATTTTAACCATGCATCTCCCTAGTTCCATAGCGAACGCGACGCCATCCCTAGTGCAGGCTCCAGGGAGTTCGACTCCTCCAGGCTCCTCTCTGGGTCCTGTTGGCGTGCTGGATCCCCCAAAGGTGAGCTTCTAAGGCTTCATGAGTTGGACCACTTTCTCACGGGCACATACGAATGCTATCGCCCCTAGCTTCTTTCATGAAACTTTCACAATCGGTGAACTTTGTTTGGTCAAAATTTAACCATGCATCTCCCTAGTTCCATAGTGAACGCGACGCCATCCCTAGTGCAGGCTCCAGGGAGTTCGAAGCCTCCAGGCTCCCTCTGGGCCCTGTTTGCGTGGCTGGATCCCCCAAAGGTGAGCTTCTAAGGCTTCATGAGTTGGACCACTTTCTCACGGGCACATACGAATGCTATCGCCCCTAGCTTCTTTCATGAAAGTTTCACAATCGGTGAACTTTGTTTAGTCAAAATTTTAACCATGGATCTCCCTAGTTCCATAGTGAACGCGACGCCATCCCTAGTGCAGGCTCCAGGGAGTTCGAAGCCTCCAGACTCCTGTCTGGGACCTGTTTGCGTGGCTGGATCCACCAAAGGTGAGCTTCTAAGGCTTCATCAGTTGGACCACTTTCTCACGGGGACATACGAATGTTATCGCCCTAGCTTCTTTCATGAAACTTTCACAATCGGTGAACTTTGTTTGGTCAAAATTTAACCATGCATCTCCCTAGTTTCATAGTGAACGCGACGCTATCCCTAGTGCAGGCTCCAGGGAGTTCGACTCCTCCAGGCTCCTCTCTGGGTCCTGTTGGCGTGGCTGGATCCACCAGAGGTGAGCTTCTAAGGCTTCATGAGTTGGACCTCTCTCTCACGGGTACATACGAATGCTATCGCCCCTAGCTTCTTTCATGAAACTTTCACAATGGGGCGAAGTTTGTTTGGTCAAAATTTTAACCATGCATCTCTCCAGTTCCATAGCGAACGCGACGCCATCCCTTGTACAGGCTCCAGGGAGTTCGACGCCTCGAGGCTCCTCTCTGGGCCATATTTGCGTGGCTGGATCCACCAGAGGTGAGCTTCTAAGGCTTCATGAGTTGGACCACTTTCTCACGGGCACATACGAATGCTATCGCACCTAGCTTCTTTCATGAAACTTTCACAATGTGGTGAAGTGTGTTTGGTCAGAATCTTAACCATGCATCTCCCCAGTTCCATAGAGAACGCGACGCCATCCCTAGTGCAGGCTCCAGGGAGTTCGAAGCCTCCAGACTCCCCTCTGGGACCTGTTTGCGTGGCTGGATCCCCCAAAGGTGAGCTTCTAAGGCTTCATGAGTTGGACCTCTTTCTCACGGGTACATACGAATGCTATCGCCCCTAGCTTCTTTCATGAAACTTTCACAATCGGTGAACTTTGTTTGGTCAAATTTTAACCATGCATCTCCCTAGTTCCATAGTGAACGCGACGCCATCCCTAGTGCAGGCTCCAGGGAGTTCGACTCCTCCAGGCTCCTCTCTGGGACCTGTTGGCGTGGCTGGATCCACCAGAGGTGAGCTTCTAAGGCTTCATGAGTTGGACCACTTTCTCACGGGCACATACGAATGCTATCGCACCTAGCTTCTTTCATGAAACTTTCACAATGTGGTGAAGTGTGTTTGGTCAGAATCTTAACCATGCATCTCCCCAGTTCCATAGAGAACGCGACGCCATCCCTAGTGCAGGCTCCAGGGAGTTCGACTCCTCCAGGCTCCTCTCTGGGTCTGTTGGCGTGGCTGATCCACCAGAGGTGAGCTTCTAAGGCTTCATGAGTTGGACCACTTTCTCACGGGGACATACGAATGTTATCGCCCCTAGCTTCTTTCATGAAACTTTCACATTGTGGTGAAGTGTGTTTGGTCAGAATCTTAACCATGCACCTCCCCAGTTCATATAGAACGCGACGCCATCCCTAGTGCAGGCTCCAGGGAGTTCGAAGCCTCCAGGCTCCCCTCTGGGACCTGTTTGCGTGGCTGGATCACCAGAGGTGAGCTTCTAAGGCTTCATGAGTTGGACCACTCTCTCACGGGCACATACGAATGCTATCGCACCTAGCTTCTTTCATGAAACTTTCACAATGTGGTGAAGTGTGTTTGGTCAGAATCTTAACCATGCATCTCCCAGTTCCATAGAGAACGCGACGCCATCCCTACTGCAGGCTCCAGGGAGTTCGAAGCCTCCAGACTCCCCTCTGGGACCTGTTTGCGTGGCTGGATCCCCCAAAGGTGAGCTTCTAAGGCTTCATGAGTTGGACCTCTTTCTCACGGGCACATACGAATGCTATCGCCCCTAGCTTCTTTCATGAAAGTTTCACAATCGGTGAACTTTGTTTAGTCAAAATTTTAACCATGGATCTCCCTAGTTCCATAGTGAACGCGACGCCATCCCTAGTGCAGGCTCCAGGGAGTTCGACTCCTCCAGGCTCCTCTCTGGGTCCTGTTGGCGTGGCTGGATCCACCAGAGGTGAGCTTCTAAGCTTCATGAGTTGGACCTCTCTCTCACGGGTACATACGAATGCTATCGCCCTAGCTTCTTTCATGAAACTTTCACAATGTGCTGAAGTGTGTTTGGTCAGAATCTTAACCATGCATCTCCCCAGTTCCATTGAGAACGCGACGCCATCCCTAGTGCAGGCTCCAGGGAGTTCGAAGCCTCCAGACTCCTGTCTGGGACCTGTTTGCGTGGCTGGATCCCCCAAAGGTGAGCTTCTAAGGCTTCATCAGGTGGACCACTTTCTCACGGGGACATACGAATGTTATCGCCCCTAGCATCTTTCATGAAACTTTCACAATCGGTGAACTTTGTTTGGTCAAAATTTTAACCATGCATCTCCCTAGTTCATAGTGAACGCGACGCCATCCCTAGTGCAGGCTCGAGGGAGTTCGAAGCCTCCAGACTCCCCTCTGGGACCTGTTTGCGTGGCTGGATCCCCCAAAGGTGAGCTTCTAAGGCTTCATGAGTTGGACCTCTTTCTCACGGGCACATACGAATGCTATCGCCCCTAGCTTCTTTCATGAAAGTTTCACAATCGGTGAACTTTGTTTAGTCAAAATTTTAACCATGGCATCTCCCTAGTTCCATAGTGAACGCGACGCCATCCCTAGTGCAGGCTCCAGGGAGTTCGACTCCTCCAGGCTCCTCTCTGGGTCCTGTTGGCGTGGCTGGATCCACCAGAGGTGAGCTTCTAAGGCTTCATGAGTTGGACCTCTCTCTCACGGGTACATACGAATGCTATCGCCCTAGCTTCTTTCATGAAACTTTCACAATGTGCTGAAGTGTGTTTGGTCAGAATCTTAACCATGCATCTCCCCAGTTCCATAGAGAACGCGACGCCATCCCTAGTGCAGGCTCCAGGGAGTTCGAAGCCTCCAGACTCCTGTCTGGGACCTGTTTGCGTGGCTAGATCCCCCAAAGGTGAGCTTCTAAGGCTTCATCAGGTGGACCTCTTTCTCACGGGGACATACGAATGCTATTGCCCCTAGCTTCTTTCATGAAACTTTCACAATCGGTGAACTGTGTTTGGTCAGAATCTTAACCATGCATCTCCCTAGTTCATAGTGAACGCGACGCTATCCCTAGTGCAGGCTCGAGGGAGTTCGAAGCCTCCAGGCTCCTCTCTGGGTCCTGTTGGCGTGGCTAGATCCACCAGAGGTGAGCTTCTAAGGCTTCATGAGTTGGACCTCTCTCTCACGGGTACATACGAATGCTATCGCCCCTAGCTTCTTTCATGAAACTTTCACAATGGGGCTGAAGTTTGTTTGGTCAGAATCTTAACCATGCATCTCCCAGTTCCATAGCGAACGCGACGCCATCCCTTGTACAGGCTCCAGGGAGTTCGACGCCTCGAGACTCCTCTCTGGGCCCTATTTGCGTGGCTGATCCACCAGAGGTGAGCTTCTAAGGCTTCATGAGTTGGACCTCTTTCTCACGGGCACATACGAATGCTATCGCCCCTAGCTTCTTTCATGAAACTTTCACAATGTGCTGAAGTGTGTTTGGTCAGAATCTTAACCATGCATCTCCCCAGTTCCATAGAGAACGCGACGCCATCCCTAGTGCAGGCTCCAGGGAGTTCGAAGCCTCCAGACTCCTGTCTGGGACCTGTTTGCGTGGCTGGATCCCCCAAAGGTGAGCTTCTAAGGCTTCATCAGTTGGACCACTTTCTCACGGGGACATACGAATGTTATCGCCCCTAGCATCTTTCATGAAACTTTCACAATCGGTGAACTTTGTTTGGTCAAAATTTTAACCATGCATCTCCCTAGTTTCATAGTGAACGCGACGCTATCCCTAGTGCAGGCTCCAGGGAGTTCGACTCCTCCAGGCTCCTCTCTGGGTCCTGTTGGCGTGGCTGGATCCACCAGAGGTGAGCTTCTAAAGCTTCATGAGTTGGACCTCTCTCTCACGGGTACATACGAATGCTATCGCCCCTAGCTTCTTTCATGAAACTTTCACAATGGGGCGAAGTTTGTTTGGTCAAAATTTTAACCATGCATCTCTCCAGTTCCATAGCGAACGCGACGCCATCCCTTGTACAGGCTCCAGGGAGTTCGACGCCTCGAGGCTCCTCTCTGGGCCTATTTGCGTGGCTGGATCCACCAGAGGTGAGCTTCTAAGGCTTCATGAGTTGGACCACTTTCTCACGGGCACATACGAATGCTATCGCACCCAGCTTCTTTCATGAAACTTTCACAATGTGGTGAAGTGTGTTTGGTCAGAATCTTAACCATGCATCTCCCCAGTTCCATAGAGAACGCGACGCCATCCCTAGTGCAGTCTCCAGGGAGTTCGAAGCCTCCAGGCTCCCCTCTGGGACCTGTTTGCGTGGCTGGATCCCCCAAAGGTGAGCTTCTAAGGCTTCATGAGTTGGACCTCTTTCTCACGGGCACATACGAATGCTATCGCCCCTAGCTTCTTTCATGAAACTTTCACAATCGGTGAACTTTGTTTGGTCAAAATTTTAACCATGCATCTCCCTAGTTCCATAGTGAACGCGACGCCATCCCTAGTGCAGGCTCCAGGGAGTTCGACTCCTCCAGGCTCCTCTCTGGGTCCTGTTGGCGCGGCTGAATCCACCAGAGGTGAGCTTCTAAAGCTTCATGAGTTGGACCACTTTCTCACGGGCACATACGAATGCTATCGCACCTAGCTTCTTTCATGAAAGTTTCACATTGTGGTGATGTGTGTTTGGTCAGAATCTTAACCATGCACCTCCCCAGTTCCATATAGAACGCGACGCCATCCCTAGTGCAGGCTCCAGGGAGTTCGAAGCCTCCAGGCTCCCCTCTGGGCCTGTTTGCGTGGCTGGATCCCCCAAAGGTGAGCTTCTAAGGCTTCATGAGTTGGACCTCTTTCTCACGGGCACATACGAATGCTATCGCCCCTAGCTTCTTTCATGAAAGTTTCACAATCGGTGAACTTTGTTTAGTCAAAATTTAACCATGCATCTCCCTAGTTCCATAGTGAACGCGACGCCATCCTTAGTGCAGGCTCCAGGGAGTTCGACTCCTCCAGGCTCCTCTCTGGGTCCTGTTGGCGTGGCTGAATCCACCAGAGGTGAGCTTCTAAGCTTCATGAGTTGGACCACTTTCTCACGGGCACATACGAATGCTATCGCCCCTAGCTTCTTTCATGAAACTTTCACAATGTGCTGAAGTGTGTTTGGTCAGAATCTTAACCATGCATCTCCCCAGTTCCATAGAGAACGCGACGCCATCCCTAGTGCAGGCTCCAGGGAGTTCGAAGCCTCCAGACTCCTGTCTGGGACCTGTTTGCGTGGCTGGATCCCCCAAAGGTGAGCTTCTAAGGCTTCATCAGTTGGACCACTTTCTCACGGGGACATACGAATGTTATCGCCCCTAGCATCTTTCATGAAACTTTCACAATCGGTGAACTTTGTTTGGTCAAAATTTTAACCATGCATCTCCCTAGTTTCATAGTGAACGCGACGCTATCCCTAGTGCAGGCTCCAGGGAGTTCGACTCCTCCAGGCTCCTCTCTGGGTCCTGTTGGCGTGGCTGGATCCACCAGAGGTGAGCTTCTAAAGCTTCATGAGTTGGACCTCTCTCTCACGGGTACATACGAATGCTATCGCCCCTAGCTTCTTTCATGAAACTTTCACAATGGGGCGAAGTTTGTTTGGTCAAAATTTTAACCATGCATCTCTCCAGTTCCATAGCGAACGCGACGCCATCCCTTGTACAGGCTCCAGGGAGTTCGACGCCTCGAGGCTCCTCTCTGGGCCCTATTTGCGTGGCTGGATCCACCAGAGGTGAGCTTCTAAGGCTTCATGAGTTGGACCACTTTCTCACGGGCACATACGAATGCTATCGCACCTAGCTTCTTTCATGAAACTTTCACAATGTGGTGAAGTGTGTTTGGTCAGAATCTTAACCATGCATCTCCCCAGTTCCATAGAGAACGCGACGCCATCCCTAGTGCAGGCTCCAGGGAGTTCGAAGCCTCCAGACTCCCCTCTGGGACCTGTTTGCGTGGCTGGATCCCCCAAAGGTGAGCTTCTAAGGCTTCATGAGTTGGACCTCTTTCTCACGGGCACATACGAATGCTATCGCCCCTAGCTTCTTTCATGAAACTTTCACAATCGGTGAACTTTGTTTGGTCAAAATTTTAACCATGCATCTCCCTAGTTCCATAGTGAACGCGACGCCATCCCTAGTGCAGGCTCCAGGGAGTTCGACTCCTCCAGGCTCCTCTCTGGGTCCTGTTGGCGTGGCTGAATCCACCAGAGGTGAGCTTCTAAAGCTTCATGAGTTGGACCACTTTCTCACGGGCACATACGAATGCTATCGCACCTAGCTTCTTTCATGAAACTTTCACATTGTGGTGAAGTGTGTTTGGTCAGAATCTTAACCATGCACCTCCCCAGTTCCATATAGAACGCGACGCCATCCCTAGTGCAGGCTCCAGGGAGTTCGAAGCCTCCAGGCTCCCCTCTGGGACCTGTTTGCGTGGCTGGATCCCCCAAAGGTGAGCTTCTAAGGCTTCATGAGTTGGACCTCTTTCTCACGGGCACATACGAATGCTATCGCCCCTAGCTTCTTTCATGAAACTTTCACAATCGGTGAACTGTGTTTGGTCAAAATTTTAACCATGCATCTCCCTAGTTCCATAGTGAACGCGACGCCATCCCTAGTGCAGGCTCCAGGGAGTTCGACTCCTCCAGGCTCCTCTCTGGGTCCTGTTGGCGTGGCTGGATCCACCAGAGGTGAGCTTCTAAGGCTTCATGAGTTGGACCACTTTCTCACGGGCACATACGAATGCTATCGCCCCTAGCTTCTTTCATGAAACTTTCACAATGTGGTGAAGTTTGTTTGGTCAGAATTTAACCATGCATCTCCCAGTTCCATAGAGAACGCGACGCCATCCCTAGTGCAGGCTCCAGGGAGTTCGACTCCTCCAGGCTCCTCTCTGGGTCCTGTTGGCGTGGCTGGATCCCCCAAAGGTGAGCTTCTAAGGCTTCATGAGTTGGACCACTTTCTCACGGGGACATACGAATGTTATCGCCCCTAGCTTCTTTCATGAAACTTTCACAATCGGTGAACTTTGTTTGGTCAAAATTTTAACCATGCATCTCCCTAGTTTCATAGTGAACGCGACGCTATCCCTAGTGCAGGCTCCAGGGAGTTCGACTCCTCCAGGCTCCTCTCTGGGTCCTGTTGGCGTGGCTGGATCCACCAGAGGTGAGCTTCTAAAGCTTCATGAGTTGGACCTCTCTCTCACGGGTACATACGAATGCTATCGCCCCTAGCTTCTTTCATGAAACTTTCACAATGGGGCGAAGTTTGTTTGGTCAAAATTTTAACCATGCATCTCTCCAGTTCCATAGCGAACGCGACGCCATCCCTTGTACAGGCTCCAGGGAGTTCGACGCCTCGAGGCTCCTCTCTGGGCCCTATTTGCGTGGCTGGATCCACCAGAGGTGAGCTTCTAAGGCTTCATGAGTTGGACCTCTTTCTCACGGGTACATACGAATGCTATCGCCCCTAGCTTCTTTCATGAAACTTTCACAATCGGTGAACTTTGTTTGGTCAAAATTTTAACCATGCATCTCCCTAGTTCCATAGTGAACGCGACGCCATCCCTAGTGCAGGCTCCAGGGAGTTCGACTCCTCCAGGCTCCTCTCTGGGTCCTGTTGGCGTGGCTGGATCCACCAGAGGTGAGCTTCTAAAGCTTCATGAGTTGGACCACTTTCTCACGGGCACATACGAATGCTATCGCCCCTAGCTTCTTTCATGAAACTTTCACAATGTGGTGAAGTTTGTTTGGTCAAAATTTAACCATGCATCTCCCAGTTCATAGTGAACGCGACGCCATCCCTAGTGCAGGCTCCAGGGAGTTCGACTCCTCCAGGCTCCTCTCTGGGTCCTGTTGGCGTGGCTGGATCCACCAGAGGTGAGCTTCTAAAGCTTCATGAGTTGGACCTCTCTCTCACGGGTACATACGAATGCTATCGCCCTAGCTTCTTTCATGAAACTTTCACAATGTGCTGAAGTGTGTTTGGTCAGAATCTTAACCATGCATCTCCCCAGTTCCATAGAGAACGCGACGCCATCCCTAGTGCAGGCTCCAGGGAGTTCGAAGCCTCCAGGCTCCTGTCTGGGACCTGTTTGCGTGGCTGGATCCCCCAAAGGTGAGCTTCTAAGGCTTCATCAGTTGGACCACTTTCTCACGGGGACATACGAATGTTATCGCCCCTAGCATCTTTCATGAAACTTTCACAATCGGTGAACTTTGTTTGGTCAAAATTTTAACCATGCATCTCCCTAGTTTCATAGTGAACGCGACGCTATCCCTAGTGCAGGCTCCAGGGAGTTCGACTCCTCCAGGCTCCTCTCTGGGTCCTGTTGGCGTGGCTGGATCCACCAGAGGTGAGCTTCTAAAGCTTCATGAGTTGGACCTCTCTCTCACGGGTACATACGAATGCTATCGCCCCTAGCTTCTTTCATGAAACTTTCACAATGGGGCGAAGTTTGTTTGGTCAGAATTTTAACCATGCATCTCTCCAGTTCCATAGCGAACGCGACGCCATCCCTTGTACAGGCTCCAGGGAGTTCGAAGCCTCGAGGCTCCTCTCTGGGCCCTATTTGCGTGGCTGGATCCACCAGAGGTGAGCTTCTAAGGCTTCATGAGTTGGACCACTTTCTCACGGGCACATACGAATGCTATCGCCCCTAGCTTCTTTCATGAAACTTTCACAATCGGTGAACTTTGTTTGGTCAAAATTTTAACCATGCATCTCCCTAGTTCCATAGTGAACGCGACGCCATCCCTAGTGCAGGCTCCAGGGAGTTCGACTCCTCCAGGCTCCTCTCTGGGTCCTGTTGGCGTGGCTGAATCCACCAGAGGTGAGCTTCTAAAGCTTCATGAGTTGGACCACTTTCTCACGGGCACATACGAATGCTATCGCACCTAGCTTCTTTCATGAAACTTTCACAATGTGGTGAAGTGTGTTTGGTCAGAATCTTAACCATGCATCTCCCCAGTTCCATATAGAACGCGACGCCATCCCTAGTGCAGGCTCCAGGGAGTTCGAAGCCTCCAGGCTCCCCTCTGGGACCTGTTTGCGTGGCTGGATCCCCCAAAGGTGAGCTTCTAAGGCTTCATGAGTTGGACCACTTTCTCACGGGCACATACGAATGCTATCGCCCCTAGCTTCTTTCATGAAACTTTCACAATCGGTGAACTTTGTTTGGTCAAAATTTTAACCATGCATCTCCCTAGTTCCATAGTGAACGCGACGCCATCCCTAGTGCAGGCTCCAGGGAGTTCGACTCCTCCAGGCTCCTCTCTGGGTCCTGTTGGCGTGGCTGGATCCACCAGAGGTGAGCTTCTAAAGCTTCATGAGTTGGACCTCTCTCTCACGGGTACATACGAATGCTATCGCCCTAGCTTCTTTCATGAAACTTTCACAATGGGGCTGAAGTGTGTTTGGTCAGAATCTTAACCATGCATCTCTCCAGTTCCATAGAGAACGCGACGCCATCCCTAGTGCAGGCTCCAGGGAGTTCGAAGCCTCCAGGCTCCTCTCTGGGACCTGTTTGCGTGGCTGGATCCCCCAAAGGTGAGCTTCTAAGGCTTCATCAGTTGGACCTCTTTCTCACGGGGACATACGAATGCTATCGCCCCTAGCTCTTTCATGAAACTTTCACAATCGGTGAACTTTGTTTGGTCAAAATTTTAACCATGCATCTCCCTAGTTTCATAGTGAACGCGACGCCATCCCTAGTGCAGGCTCCAGGGAGTTCGACTCCTCCAGGCTCCTCTCTGGGTCCTGTTGGCGTGGCTGGATCCACCAGAGGTGAGCTTCTAAGGCTTCATGAGTTGGACCTCTCTCTCACGGGTACATACGAATGCTATCGCACCTAGCTTCTTTCATGAAACTTTCACAATGTGGTGAAGTGTGTTTGGTCAGAATCTTAACCATGCATCTCCCCAGTTCCATAGAGAACGCGACGCCATCCCTAGTGCAGGCTCCAGGGAGTTCGACGCCTCCAGGCTCCTCTCTGGGACCTGTTTGCGTGGCTGGATCCCCCAAAGGTGAGCTTCTAAGGCTTCATGAGTTGGACCACTTTCTCACGGGCACATACGAATGCTATCGCCCCTAGCTTCTTTCATGAAACTTTCACAATCGGTGAACTTTGTTTGGTCAAAATTTTAACCATGCATCTCCCTAGTTCCATAGTGAACGCGACGCCATCCCTAGTGCAGGCTCCAGGGAGTTCGACTCCTCCAGGCTCCTCTCTGGGTCCTGTTGGCGTGGCTGGATCCACCAGAGGTGAGCTTCTAAAGCTTCATGAGTTGGACCACTTTCTCACGGGCACATACGAATGCTATCGCCCCTAGCTTCTTTCATGAAACTTTCACAATGTGTGACGTGTGTTTGGTCAGAATCTTAACCATGCATCTCCCCAGTTCCATAGAGAACGCGACGCCATCCCTAGTGCAGGCTCCAGGGAGTTCGAAGCCTCCAGGCTCCTCTCTGGGTCCTGTTTGCGTGGCTGGATCCCCCAGAGGTGAGCTTCTAAGGCTTCATGAGTTGGACCACTTTCTCACGGGCACATACGAATGCTATCGCCCCTAGCTTCTTTCATGAAACTTTCACAATCGGTGAACTTTGTTTGGTCAAAATTTAACCATGCATCTCCCAGTTCCATAGTGAACGCGACGCCATCCCTAGTGCAGGCTCCAGGGAGTTCGACTCCTCCAGGCTCCTCTCTGGGTCCTGTTGGCGTGGCTGGATCCACCAGAGGTGAGCTTCTAAGGCTTCATGAGTTGGACCTCTTCTCACGGGTACATACGAATGCTATCGCCCCTAGCTTCTTTCATGAAACTTTCACAATGGGTGAAGTTTGTTTGGTCAAAATTTTAACCATGCATCTCCCAGTTCCATAGAGAACGCGACGCCATCCCTAGTGCAGGCTCCAGGGAGTTCGACGCCTCCAGGCTCCTCTCTGGGTCCTGTTTGCGTGGCTGGATCCACCAGAGGTGAGCTTCTAAGGCTTCATGAGTTGGACCACTTTCTCACGGGCACATACGAATGCTATCGCACCCAGCTTCTTTCATGAAACTTTCACAATGTGGTGAAGTGTGTTTGGTCAGAATCTTAACCATGCATCTCCCCAGTTCCATAGAGAACGCGACGCCATCCCTAGTGCAGGCTCCAGGGAGTTCGAAGCCTCCAGACTCCCCTCTGGGACCTGTTTGCGTGGCTGGATCCCCCAAAGGTGAGCTTCTAAGGCTTCATGAGTTGGACCTCTTTCTCACGGGCACATACGAATGCTATCGCCCCTAGCTTCTTTCATGAAACTTTCACAATCGGTGAACTTTGTTTGGTCAAAATTTAACCATGCATCTCCCTAGTTCCATAGTGAACGCGACGCCATCCCTAGTGCAGGCTCCTCTCTGGGTCCTGTTGGCGTGGCTGAATCCACCAGAGGTGAGCTTCTAAAGCTTCATGAGTTGGACCACTTTCTCACGGGCACATACGAATGCTATCGCACCTAGCTTCTTTCATGAAACTTTCACATTGTGGTGAAGTGTGTTTGGTCAGAATCTTAACCATGCACCTCCCCAGTTCCATATAGAACGCGACAGCCATCCCTAGTGCAGGCTCCAGGGAGTTCGAAGCCTCCAGGCTCCCCTCTGGGACCTGTTTGCGTGGCTGGATCCCCCAAAGGTGAGCTTCTAAGGCTTCATGAGTTGGACCACTTTCTCACGGGCACATACGAATGCTATCGCCCCTAGCTTCTTTCATGAAAGTTTCACAATCGGTGAACTTTGTTTAGTCAAAATTTTAACCATGGATCTCCCTAGTTCCATAGTGAACGCGACGCCATCCCTAGTGCAGGCTCCAGGGAGTTCGACTCCTCCAGGCTCCTCTCTGGGTCCTGTTGGCGTGGCTGGATCCACCAGAGGTGAGCTTCTAAGGCTTCATGAGTTGGACCACTTTCTCACGGGCACATACGAATGCTATCGCACCTAGCTTCTTTCATGAAACTTTCACAATGTGGTGAAGTGTGTTTGGTCAGAATCTTAACCATGCATCTCCCCAGTTCCATAGAGAACGCGACGCCATCCCTAGTGCAGGCTCCAGGGAGTTCGACTCCTCCAGGCTCCTCTCTGGGACCTGTTGGCGTGGCTGGATCCACCAGAGGTGAGCTTCTAAGGCTTCATGAGTTGGACCACTTTCTCACGGGGACATACGAATGTTATCGCCCCTAGCATCTTTCATGAAACTTTCACAATCGGTGAACTTTGTTGGTCAAAATTTTAACCATGCATCTCCCTAGTTTCATAGTGAACGCGACGCTATCCCTAGTGCAGGCTCCAGGGAGTTCGACTCCTCCAGGCTCCTCTCTGGGTCCTGTTGGCGTGGCTGGATCCACCAGAGGTGAGCTTCTAAAGCTTCATGAGTTGGACCTCTCTCTCACGGGTACATACGAATGCTATCGCCCCTAGCTTCTTTCATGAAACTTTCACAATGGGGCGAAGTTTGTTTGGTCAAAATTTTAACCATGCATCTCTCCAGTTCCATAGCGAACGCGACGCCATCCCTTGTACAGGCTCCAGGGAGTTCGACGCCTCGAGGCTCCTCTCTGGGCCCTATTTGCGTGGCTGGATCCACCAGAGGTGAGCTTCTAAGGCTTCATGAGTTGGACCTCTTTCTCACGGGTACATACGAATGCTATCGCCCCTAGCTTCTTTCATGAAACTTTCACAATCGGTGAACTTTGTTTGGTCAAAATTTTAACCATGCATCTCCCTAGTTCCATAGTGAACGCGACGCCATCCCTAGTGCAGGCTCCAGAGAGTTCGACTCCTCCAGGCTCCTCTCTGGGTCCTGTTGGCGTGGCTGGATCCACCAGAGGTGAGCTTCTAAGGCTTCATGAGTTGGACCACTTTCTCACGGGCACATACGAATGCTATCGCACCTAGCTTCTTTCATGAAACTTTCACATTGTGGTGAAGTGTGTTTGGTCAGAATCTTAACCATGCATCTCCCCAGTTCCATAGAGAACGCGACACCATCCCTAGTGCAGGCTCCAGGGAGTTCGAAGCCTCCAGGCTCCCCTCTGGGACCTGTTTGCGTGGCTGGATCCCCCAAAGGTGAGCTTCTAAGGCTTCATGAGTTGGACCACTTTCTCACGGGGACATACGAATGTTATCGCCCCTAGCATCTTTCATGAAACTTTCACAATCGGTGAACTTTGGTCAAAATTTTAACCATGCATCTCCCTAGTTTCATAGTGAACGCGACGCTATCCCTAGTGCAGGCTCCAGGGAGTTCGACTCCTCCAGGCTCCTCTCTGGGTCCTGTTGGCGTGGCTGGATCCACCAGAGGTGAGCTTCTAAAGCTTCATGAGTTGGACCTCTCTCTAACCGGTACATACGAATGCTATCGCCCCTAGCTTCTTTCATGAAGCTTTCACAATGGGGCGAAGTTTGTTTGGTCAAAATTTTAACCATGCATCTCTCCAGTTCCATAGCGAACGCGACGCCATCCCTTGTACAGGCTCCAGGGAGTTCGACGCCTCGAGGCTCCTCTCTGGGCCATATTTGCGTGGCTGGATCCCCCAAAGGTGAGCTTCTAAGGCTTCATGAGTTGGACCACTTTCTCACGGGCACATACGAATGCTATCGCACCTAGCTTCTTTCATGAAACTTTCACAATGTGGTGAAGTGTGTTTGGTCAGAATCTTAACCATGCATCTCCCCAGTTCCATAGAGAACGCGACGCCATCCCTAGTGCAGGCTCCAGGGAGTTCGAAGCCTCCAGACTCCCTCTGGGACCTGTTTGCGTGGCTGGATCCCCCAAAGGTGAGCTTCTAAGGCTTCATGAGTTGGACCTCTTTCTCACGGGTACATACGAATGCTATCGCACCTAGCTTCTTTCGTGAAACTTTCACAATCGGTGAACTTTGTTTGGTCAAATTTTAACCATGCATCTCCCTAGTTCCATAGTGAACGCGACGCCATCCCTAGTGCAGGCTCCAGGGAGTTCGACTCCTCCAGGCTCCTCTCTGGGTCCTGTTGGCGTGGCTGAATCCACCAGAGGTGAGCTTCTAAAGCTTCATGAGTTGGACCTCTTCTCACGGGCACATACGAATGCTATCGCCCCTAGCTTCTTTCATGAAACTTTCACAATGTGCTGAAGTGTGTTTGGTCAGAATCTTAACCATGCATCTCCCCAGTTCCATAGAGAACGCGACGCCATCCCTAGTGCAGGCTCCAGGGAGTTCGAAGCCTCCAGACTCCTGTCTGGGACCTGTTTGCGTGGCTGGATCCCCCAAAGGTGAGCTTCTAAGGCTTCATCAGTTGGACCACTTTCTCACGGGGACATACGAATGTTATCGCCCCTAGCATCTTTCATGAAACTTTCACAATCGGTGAACTTTGTTTGGTCAAAATTTTAACCATGCATCTCCCTAGTTTCATAGTGAACGCGACGCTATCCCTAGTGCAGGCTCCAGGGAGTTCGACTCCTCCAGGCTCCTCTCTGGGTCCTGTTGGCGTGGCTGGATCCACCAGAGGTGAGCTTCTAAAGCTTCATGAGTTGGACCTCTCTCTCACGGGTACATACGAATGCTATCGCCCCTAGCTTCTTTCATGAAACTTTCACAATGGGGCGAAGTTTGTTTGGTCAAAATTTTAACCATGCATCTCTCCAGTTCCATAGCGAACGCGACGCCATCCCTTGTACAGGCTCCAGGGAGTTCGACGCCTCGAGGCTCCTCTCTGGGCCCTATTTGCGTGGCTGGATCCACCAGAGGTGAGCTTCTAAGGCTTCATGAGTTGGACCACTTTCTCACGGGCACATACGAACGCTATCGCACCTAGCTTCTTTCATGAAACTTTCACAATGTGGTGAAGTGTGTTTGGTCAGAATCTTAACCATGCATCTCCCCAGTTCCATAGAGAACGCGACGCCATCCCTAGTGCAGGCTCCAGGGAGTTCGAAGCCTCCAGACTCCCCTCTGGGACCTGTTTGCGTGGCTGGATCCCCCAAAGGTGAGCTTCTAAGGCTTCATGAGTTGGACCTCTTT